>NC_086324.1:43497567-43797567 GCF_036172605.1 Pelobates fuscus
ACTGGACCACCAGGGAAGGAAGCTGCTCCTCGGCTCCTCGCAGGCAGAACGGCTCCCCCTCCCATGCTAAAGGTAAGAAGGGAGGGGGGGATCTAATTTTTTTTTTTTTTTGGTAATTATTAATAATATATTTAAATTAAAAAAAATAAATTAATTATTAATAATATATTTAAATTAAAATATTTAAATTAAAAAAATCACACCAACAGCCCCCTCACACACACACATCACCCCCAGAACACACAGCCCCCCCCAGACACACACAGCCCCCGCAAACACATACAGCACCCCCAAACACATACAGCACCCCCAAACACATACAGCACCCCCAAACACATACAGCACCCCCAAACACATACAGCACCCCCAAACACATACAGCACCCCCAAACACATACAGCACCCCCAAACACATACAGCACCCCCAAACACATACAGCCCCCCCAGACACACACAGCCCCCCCAGACACACACAGCCCCCCCAGACACACACAGCCCCCCCAGACACACACAGCCCCCCCCAGACACACACAGCCCCCCCCAGACACACACAGCCCCCCCCAGACACACACAGCCCCCCCCAGACACACACAGCCCCCCCCAGACACACACAGCCCCCCCCAGACACACACAGCCCCCCCCAGACACACACAGCCCCCCCCAGACACACACAGCCCCCCCCGACACACACAGCCCCCCCAGACACACACAGCCCCCCCAGACACACACAGCCCCCCCAGACACACACAGCCCCCCCAGACACACACAGCCCCCCCAGACACACACAGCCCCCCCAGACACACACAGCCCACGCAGACACACAGCGCACGCAGACTCACAGCGCACGCAGACACACAGCGCACGCAGACACACAGCGCACGCAGACACTCAGCACACATCACCTTCAGACACAGACAGCACCCTCACTCACAGACAGCACCCTCACTCACAGACAGCACCCTCACTCACAGACAGCACCCTCACTCACAGACAGCACCCTCAGACAGACAGCACCCTCGCTCACACACATACACATATATAAAATAACCCTCAGTGAGTTAACAGACAAAGAAAATTAGAAACCTAGAATGTGACGGCAGATAAAAACACCCTCACACACAGCACCCCTCTTAAATACACACACACTGCGCCCCTCACACATACAATACGTCCAAATATATATATATATATATATATATATATATATATATATATATATATATATATATATATATATACAAACACACACACTACAGCACCCCTCACACTGCACCACCACACACATTACGCTCCAGATACACGCTAGATCCCTTACCCTATATGCACTCTTAATCCTCTATATATATATACACACACACACACACACACACACACAATCTCCTATACACACTCTGGGTCCTTTACACACTAGATCTCCTACACACCCTCTCTACAACCCCTACACACACTACGTCACCTATACACACACACACACTACAGCCTGTATGCACACACTCGCTACATCCCCTATAACACTATGCCCCCTATACACACACTATCTACAGCCCCTAGCCACACATATTACACCACAAACACAAATGAAATTGACCTATTTACACAATACCACACCACACTCAACACACACGCAATTTCACAAGCAGGCTCCAAACACATGCACCATACACTTTCCTGGCCCAATTGTCCTCTGGTATCCCACTTGTGGAGACACCAGAGACAATTTAAAAGCAAACACAGCGCAAGCCTTTTTCTAATGCCAGAGCTCTTCAGCGCGGCTCTGCGCATTGAACCAACTTGCTCACTTTGAGAGGGGGTGTGCTTGTCATTAGTGATGACAAAACACACCCTCTCTGGCCCCGCCCCCTTCTTAGGGGGCCGCTCTGATTGAAAAATGCCCGGCCTAATTTTTTTCCCAGTCCGGCCCTGGTGTCCACAGTGCTGCCAGCAAAAGGACTGCCTGAACCGAGAGGCATATATTAAAAAAAAAAAGATATAGAGATATATATATATACACACACACATCATACTAAGTGTATTTATTGTAATAAATATATAAATGTGCATATTTATGCAATATTTTTACATAACTAAGTAATTTTATTGATTGCAATTTGGGGGACCTGCCTGACAACACAGGCCAAAAGATCAGAGAATTTTAATCTGCTAGTACTATATTTAACCCTGTAACTTTCCAAGACACCCTAAAACCTGTACAGGGGGGCTACTGTTTTAATAGGTTTCGCTGAACACAAATATTAGTGTTTCAAAACCGTAAAACATATCGCAGCGATGATATTGTCAGTGAAAGTGACTTTTTTGCATTTTTCACACACAAATGGCATTTTCACTGATGATATAATTCTTGTAATACGGTTTACTGTTTTGAAACACTAATATTTGTGTTCAGCGAAGTCTCCCGAGTATAAATGTACTCCTTATGTAAAGGTTTTATAGTGTTTTTAAAAGTTACAGGGTCAAATATAGGGCCGTTTTTTAACATTGACATTTGACAGATTGGTTATGTTGCCTTTGAGAGCGTATGGTTGCCCAGGAATGAGAATTACCCCATAATGGCATACCATTTGCAAAAGAAGACAACCCAAGGTATTGCAAATGGGGTATCTTCAGTCTTTTTTAGTAGCCACTTAGTCACAAACACTTGCCAAAGTTAGCGTTCATAATTGTTTTTTTTTTTTTTTTGCATTTTTAACACAAACAAATATAAATGCAAACTTTGGCTACTAAAAAGACGGGATATACCCTGAGTGGTCTACTTTAAAAAAATATATATATTTGGTTTGATGGGGGTATATTACATTCGCCAGCTTTAAAAATGTCCCAAATAGGAAATGGGTGCATGATGACCAGTTGTGAAAATTCCAAGTTGGAAAACTGGAAGGCACACCCTACAAATAAGGTCTTTTAGCCCCTCGAGAACCAGACACACCTATACGTGGTATCACTGTATTCTGGAGATGTTGCTGAACACATATTGGGGTGTTCTTTGGCAGTAACCCTTAAAGTTATCAGTACATGTATTCTTAAATTGCTACGTGTGTCAAAAAAATCACCAGTTATTTTTTTTTTAAGTTTGGCATAGATTGGTGGTAAAATGGTTGCATGAAAATAGTCAAAATACCCCAGGTTTAATACCTTAGGATGTCTTCTATTAAAACAATATATACATGTGAAGGGTTATTCAGGGATCCCTATCAGATATCAGTGTTACAATGTAACTTGTGTTCATTTTGAAAAAAAAAATGGTTTGGAAATGGCAAAGTGCTACTTGTACTTATAGCCCTATAACTTTCCAAAAAAAGCTAGGAACATGTTAACATTGGGTAATTCTAAACTCAGGACAAAATTTAGAAACTATTTAGCACGGGTGTTTTTTGGCGGTTGTAGATGCGCAACAGATTTTGGGGGTCAAAGTTCTAAAAAGTGTTTTTGTTTTGACATCATAATTTATAATTTTTTTTAATAGTAAATTATATGATATGATGCAAATGTTATCTTTAGAAAGACCATTTAATGGCAAGAAAAACGGTATATAATATGTGTGGGTACAGTAAAAGAGGAAAATTACAGCTAAACACAAACACCACAGAAATGTAAAAACAGCCCTGGTCCCAAACGGTAAGAAAATTAAAAAACGGTCTGGTCAGTAATGGGTTAAGCGCTGATCACCTCCTATATTTTGCTGGTGCTAAGCGAATGCCTGAAACTTCCACAGATAGAGGAGGTTCCTTGGCAAAACAAACCTCTCCATTGGGTGTACCACCGGCAGATAGTTGATGTGGCTCACATAACAAAATCCTTCCAGTGGTTGGAAAAGGCATGGCTGAAAGACAACATAGAGGCACTAATCCTAGCAGCATAAGAACAGGCACTGAGCACCAGATAAATAGAAGCTGGAGTCTACCACACCAGGCAAGACCCAAGGTGCAGATTGTGCAAATAGGCCTCTGAGACAGTCCAGCACCTAGTAGCCGGATGCAAGATGTTAGCAGGAACAGCATACACGGAGAGACGCAACCAAGTTGCTGGGATTGTGTACCGAAACATCTGCACAGAATATGGATTGGATCTGCTTAAGTCCAGATGGGAGATACCACAAAGGGTAATTGAGAATGACATGGCTAAGATCCTGCTGTGGGACTTCAAGATCCAGACAGACAAGCAAGTGCTGGCCAACCAACCAGACATCGTGGTGGTAGACAAGGAACGAAAGACTGCAGTCGTGGTGGATGTGGCAATATCCGGTGACTATAACATCAGGAAGAAGGAACATGAGAAGGTGGAGAAAGTGAAGGCAGAAGTAGTCCCAGTTGTGATAGGAACACTCAGGGCTGTGACTCCCCAGTTGGGGGAGTGACTTCAACAGATTCCAGGTGGGACATCGCTGTCCAGAAGAGTGCAGTTCTAGAAACAGCTAAGATACTGCTCAGAACCCTCAAACTCCCAGGCCTCTTGTAGAGGACCCAAGAATGAGGAATAAACACCCAGGAGGGGTGAGAAAATCAATTTATAATTTATTTTTTATATATATATTATAATGTATTTGGGCACTTAAACATAAATAGGATGGTAGAATGAATGCATGGCAAAAAGGCCCTGGTCACAAATGCGTTGCATCTCAAAAAAGGGTTAAACCTTTCGAACATGCCACTGTCTTTATGAGAAAACAAGAATATATCATAATCTCCTGTGTGCCTGTACTTGTGAAGGAGCCTTTGAGTCATCTCCACTGAAGTCTTTCCAACTCTCTGCAACAGAGTAGCTTCAAGGCAGATGGAACCAAATAACTAACACAGTGATTCTCTCCCCTGTCCTGGAGCAAAGTTTCAGAAGTTTAAATTTCTAACCACTGAACAAATTGTAAATGTGAACGCAAAAGTGCAAACAGAAGCAAAAGACCACCTTAGCCAAGCTGCAGCTGCTGAATTTTCAATGTCTGTCTCTTTGACTCACTCCTCGATCTGGACACAGAAACGAGGAAGAGAATAAAGAAGAGGAACCTAAAGATCGCATCAACAGCCAAGTTAGATATGAAACCCAGTCTTGCTTTGCTGAAAGGCCCTTTGTCAAGGAGGAAAACTCCTTGCATTGGGAGAGAGATGACAAATATCCCACCTTGGGATAAAGTTTTAGTCTGAAGTTTTTTTGTTTTTTTTTGTAAATCTTTATTTTTCAGTGCCGGTTCAATATTACAAATTTGAAATATGCCACAACAGCAGTCTTACAAAACGTTTCAACAATCAATATATATTGCCATTGGGGCTAGAGTGATCGTACACATTTTTTCATACAAGGCTAAATAGTTATAACGACATGGTCTCAATACCAGTGTAAACTATGCGTATCATGTCTAGTGTGAAATTAGGGTGTTGCACCTATAACAAGATGGTACTGGTACGGGGGTTGCGCTATGAAGACACCTGTCCCCTTTAGACGTGGAGAGGCATAGGTGAATGTACTAGTGTAGGAACTAGGAGTTTGAGTATCGTCTATGTGTGGGTTGTCTATAACCCAAGATATTTGTGTCTGAGCCGTGTGGAGGAGGGGTTCTCGAAGATGGCAATGGAGGTCTGTGTGAGTGAAGGCTTGTACCATTCAGGCGTAATGTGTTCCAACGGTTGCTACGCCTCTTAACCCTGAGACATTGGGGGGGGGGGGGGTCGGCGGCAATCCGCTGCCGCGTTGCCTTACGGGCACCCGGTCAGTTACAACCTAACGTCGTTAAAGGGAGCTGACTGTATACAGGTTAAACATAACTCAGTGTGGTGCATTAAACAGGAGAGTAGAGCATAGAAAAACTTGAACAATAACAGGAACTGAAGTTCTGGTCTTTGAACAGTTCATGTTTCAGGGAATCGGTTCTGGGTGCGAGTCGTCTTCACCGGTAGTGTTGTTGTAGAGTCCCAGTGTGTGCAGCAAGGCCTGCCCTTCTTCCCCGTTAGTGATTCTGTAGTGTTGCTCTCCTTTGGTCACCCAAAGCGTTCTGGGGGTTGCCCATCTGTAAGTCAAGCCCGCTGTGCGTAGGGTGGTGGTTATGGTCTGCATACTCTTACGCCATGTTAGTGTATCTCTGCATAAGTCCTGAAAAAACGTGATTTGATGAGTCTCAGTCATATGGCGTTTTCCCTTTTATGGCCGTTATTAGGGCTATTTTATCTGTGACGGTTTGGCAGCGGAGGATTATGTCCCGAGAGGCCGACTTGGGTGCCTTTTGGGGTTTAGCAATACGGTACACCCCGTCAAACGTAAAATGCTTCGCCTGCTTGTTAGGAATGAGCGAGGCCACCAAGCGTCTTACAAAGTGGGGCAGTTCGTCCAAAGGTATGGACTCTGGGACCCCCCTGATCTTAATATTTTTCCTCCTACCCCTATCATCGAGGATGTTTACCTGTCTGACGACAGAGGCTTGTGATGTTTGTAACTGGGCCACTTTGTCCGTCAGTGAGTTCAGGGCTTGGCTCAGGTCTTTTACTTCTTTTTCCGTGGTCTGTGTTCGGGCCGACAGTGTCTGTACCTCTGCTGCCAGCCCCTTCAGGTCTGCTTGCCACATGATTTGCAGGTTACTTTGGAGTCCCAGCAACATGGCCTGGATGTCCATTTTCGTCGCTGGGGTTGTTGCACTATGGGCTTGTGCATCCGAGGTGCCTGTAGTGGTCTCAGTTGTGCTGTGTATGGAGTCCTCATCGTCAGACCTTCTAGGTGAGGTTGCCTTGGGAGCCTGGGCCTGTGCGGGTGGATGATGCTGCAGTATGCTGCTGCTGTCCCTGTTAAATGTGGGGGTGCTTGCTGTCAGTTTGTTGGACCTCCGTCCCATATCTGCAGCTGTCGGGGAGTTTACCTCTGTGGGTTGCGGGCTTTGTTCAAGCCACGTTGTCAGCTCCCTGGTGAGGTACTGGTCGCGTGTGCGGTAGGCCCCTTGCCCCTTGCTCCGGCGTTTCGTGCCCGACGGCTGAAAAAAAGGCATCTGCGTGTTCAGCAGGATGCCCAGACGCTGTGCCCGTCGGTGGTTTGGGTCGATGGGTGTCGGGTATGCTTGTTTTTGGGGTCTTTAGTGCCCGTTGTGCGGAGCGCTCAGAAATGGCGACTGCCTCGGTGCGCCGTTGGCTCCGCCCCCCTAGTCTGAAGTTTTTATTTGCAATACTCCGTTATATGAAGTGAACTTGTCACCAAACTCGTTGTAAATGACAAGTTCACTTTTAAGGGTCATTTATGACCTCTAAGGCACTACAGCATGCATAAGTGATATAGTGGTAGACAGCACACATCCCCTTTACCTCATTCATAGAAGTGCTGACTTAAACAGAAATTGGCACTTTTCTGAATTAATTTAGGAACACCCACCCCTAGCAATTAAGCTGAAAGCCAGAAGGGCTTCCTGATTCGCTCTGCTTGAATGATTGTTAGAGAAAGTAGCTCTCTATTGGATGATCACATTTGATTGGCACATTCATGGCAGTGGTCCGAATAGGAAGAGAAACTGTCATCATCGACCATCTCCAGGTGAAGGAGCGGATCAGCAGTAAATGTGGAGTCACTGTTGGAGACCAGGGAAGTGATTTCTTATTTTGGTAGGAAGGAGGAGAGTGGGTGCAAGTCATCTAAATGGTTAAAGGAACAGTCCAAACCTTAAAACCGAATATTGTTCACGTTGGAGTGTTCCTTTAAAGCTATCTGTTCCTCTTTAGTTCCACTAACCTCAATAAGCAATCTAACAGTTAACTTAGTTGTGAACTCTGTTGAATTGTATGACTATTATGTTTCTATAATACAAAGAATTTCCCAAAATTAGATTACAGTCATGGCAAATTGTCATACCAAAATTAATATATATCAGTAGTCTATTACATAAAAAAATATAGAATTGAACAGTGACAAAATGTATTTAAGATACTTTCATGGTATCAATAAATAAAAATTATTTGGTGAAAATATTTGTCAGCTTGTATACCTGGCACATTATTATTTAGTTGTCAAATAACTTGGTTTTTAATTTTTTTATTTCAAAAATAGCTCTACTTGTAGCATGCAAAATCTGTAAATTTCAAGAACAGCAATTAAAACAAAATAATTTAGATGTGCTTTCCTGATTTTCTTTAAGATGCAGTTATAGGATAGGTCATTGCTGTAATAGAACCCAATATTACTGCATAAACCACACTAATTCAAAGGTGGCCATTGCAGATTTTAATGGAATACGTGACCTAGAATGTTGGTGTTGCATTTGTCACCAGTTTGCTTCCACTATCCATTTGTAAAAGTTTTGGTTGCATTTTTGAACTTAAACACATGTGGCTTTTTTCAATTTCACAGCACATTCCCTACCAAGAGACCCTGCTGGCTTCTCATTTACAGCAACAGGATGTCCCCCATCAGCACAGTAACTGTGAGGTGATAAAAATAGTTACTATAAAAACACGTCCTATGCGTTAACTGTAGATTCAGATAGATGCTATTTGATATCTAGGTCACTTGCATCATTTACTGCACATCAAGGTAACAAAGTTTACTTTAGCACTAAAGGTACCCAAAGCAAGAAATTAACATTTTCTTCTGCAAAAGAAACTAAAATTTAATATAAGAGTTTTTTGTGAAGGGTTGATTTCCTAAGAGATATCAGTGGCAAGAATAGTTTTTTTTTTTTTTTTAGCTTTACTAGCTACTCTTTTTTTTTATTTTATTTTTTTTAATAAAATAAAAATATATCTCACGAGTCAGCCACCATTCCTGGAACACATGGAGGAGCCAAAATTACTCTGGGAGACATCCAAGGCAAGCATGAGGGGACAGATAATTTCCCATACTTCATTTGCTAAGAAAAAAATGGCAGAAGGATTACGCGGTATTAGAAACACACTTTAAACAATCTCATACAAGGTATTTGGCTAATCCATCTGACGTATACAAACAAACTTACCTTGACGCTAAATCCACTCTAAACACTTACAAAAAAATTAGACTTTCAGACACAGCACCTTTTTCAGATGGGGGGAAGGTCTGGGAGGTTGTTGGCCCATATGGCCAACCCTAAAACCGGGTTCAAACCAATAACAGCAATTAACTCACCAGAAGCAGTCTGGCTTACTGCTTATGCAGCAATTCACAAAGCTTTTCACAACTATTTTCAAAAAATATTGATCATGATAATCGGGGTATGGCTTTCCTTAAAAATCTGAACCTACCTCACTTAAACGGGGACTCCCGGGAACTACTTAGCTCCCCTATTATTGGAAAAGAAATTCATATAGCCATTGCGTCCCTTAAATCGGGTAAAGCTCCAGGCCGGGATGGATATACAGCCGAATATTATAAAACTCTAAGACACCAAATTAGTCCCTCCCTTAAAGCCCTCTTTGACCAAATATATCTGAAGGGACTCTCGATAGATTCCCTTAATCAGGTACGCACTGTGCTGCTACCGAAGCCGGGTAGGGATGTGGAGGATTTGACATCCTATCGCCCTATATCGTTGCTTAATTTGGACCTTAAAATTCTCACTAAAATCATAGCCTTAAGAGTTCAATCGTTTTTGCCCAGGGTCACCAACTGGGGTTTGTGGTGGGGAGACAGATGGTCACAGGGGTCTGAAGGGCGTTGGCAGCTTTGGCGGGTGTTACAGGGGGGAGGGTGGACCTTCCCTTATCAGCCTTGATATTGAGAAGGCATTTGATAAGCATATAAAACTGTGCTACTTCGGAACACACCTTTGTTAAAAACTTACAACACAACCCAACCCCGCTTGCATCACGACAAATGGACTAGACTCTCCATATTTCACACTAGGACGAGGGGTACCCCTTATTAACACTATTATTTAACCTAGCCATAGATCCACTGTTGCGAGCCATTGAGTCTTTACTGGGCTACAGGGGTATTACCCTGGGGAATGTCACTATGAAAGTCTCTGCTTTTGCCAACGACCTTCTCCTGTATACCTCGCAGCCAGCCTCTTCCATACCACCCCTCCCTGACAAATGTCATGCCTTGGCAGGAGTTAGAGTTAATTGGTTGAAATCCAGTGCTCTACATCTCTGAATTGTCCCATTAAAATGGCAATCAATATTTAGGGATCAAAATCCCAAGAAATATTGGCCTATTGTATAAATTGAATGTCCCTCCTGTTCTCTCCTCTATTCTTAATGAATTGGAACACTGGCACAAATTGCCACTCATATATCGGATGGGCCAACCTCTATAAATTAATTAGTTCCCCAAAGTTACTGTACCCACTTCAGGTACTCCCAGTCTTACACTCCAAAAAAGATGAATGTATTTTAAACAAAAGAAAAAAAGGTTGAGGCACTTTCTTTGGCGGGGGCCGAGGGCCGAGTTGATCCTAACTAAACTTCACCAAACCAAATGCAATGGATGACTTAATCTTCCAACCGCCAGAGAGTACAGTTTGGCAGCTCAACTCTGGCTTGCACTCGACTGGATCCAATTGCAATCAAGATACTCAGACCTGGACTTGGACTCCTTTCTGGCGCAGCCGGACTCCCTACCAGTTCTTTTACACAAACCACATAACCTTCTTTCAGATGATATGCCCGCAAACCCTCTGGTGGCCGTCCCGTTTTAAAGCCTGAAAGTTGGCTCGTGAACGAGCCCGCTGTTTTCCCCATATACCTGCCTCTGCTCCGGAGTTCTAGGATGGGTTCAACACATATCCATTCACGATGTAGTCAGGGCGGGTTCTCGGGTTGTTGAGTTCCTTTGTAGATTTTGACACGCAAAAAACTCTTACCATGACTTGCCTGAGGGAGCGCTTCCTAGACCCTGCTTCCCATACTTTCAAGTACAACATAATTTTTACACTATAAGTCAGCACCTCCCGGTCTCAGATTGGTGTAATTCTCTGGATTATCTTTTATCCACCTCAAATCCAGATTTTTACTCCATATCTACCCTATATGCCCTTTTTTACGATTCACACCTGACTGGAACACAATACAAAAAGGTCTGGGGAAATGGAAGATTCACTTGATATCACACCTGAGAACATCTTAAACTCACACTAAACAAAGTCAACTGCTCCCCATGGTTTCTTATGGAGATATGTTCCTGAAAAAACACACATTACGCATAATTTACTCGCATAGACTTCATCTCATGGCAAGGACTCCTCTACCTGCTTAAAATGCACCCATACCAAAGCAGATATGTATCACTGTCTGTGGCAGTGTCCCCTACTTCAGACCTTCTGGAGAAAGGTTGCACAATACTTACCGAACAACATGACGCCCTTACCATCAAATCCCAGTTTCCTATTATTGGGACCCATTCATGGTGACCCCATGCCTAACAGCCTGGTATTCTACTTTCTTTATTCTTAACCAAACTCAAATTCCTTTTAAAAATGTTTTGTCGTTATACCCAGGGCCGGACTGGCCTACCGGGATACCGGGAAATTTCCCGGTAGGCCGCCAGCCCTGGGGCCGCTTTGACATGTGGCTGCACTCAGCCACACGACCTGTAAAAAAAAAAAATTATGTTACCCTATGCGGCCGCGCGGCCGCAGTCACACCCGAGCCGGCCGCTGCTGCTTACTGTCAGCCGCCGGATGTGAGCGGCAAATGACGACATGACGTCACATCCGGCAGCTGCGCGGCGGCGGCGGCACTACTGAAACTCTGCATCGTGGCCTCTTTTCCCTGAGCTGTTGAACTTCTAAAGGTAAGAATAAAGGGGCTTGGGGGACCTATTGTATTATGTATTGAGGAGGGGGGGTCAGTAATGTATAGGGGAGGGGGGGGTCAGTAATGTATAGGGGAGGGGAGGGGTCAGTAATGTATAGGGGAGGGGAGGGGGGGTCAGTAATGTATAGGGGAGGGGAGGGGGGGTCAGTAGTGTATAGGGGAGGGGAGGGGGGGTCAGTAATGTATAGGGGAGGGGAGGGAGGGTCAGTAATGTATAGGGGAGGGGAGGGGGGGTCAGTAATGTATAGGGGAGGGGAGGGGGGTCTGTGGCGGAACCCACCCCGCCACTGAGCATTGGAGGGGCCTGGCTGCCTGCCTCTTACCCGCTGACTATGGCCCCTGGAAAACTGGTACACTTAAAGATTTATATTTGGGCATATTGTACTGTATCTTGCTGCTACTGGCCCTTTTAACAGCATCTATGGACACATTGGGACTTTTGGGACTACTGTCCCTTTAAGACTGTGAAGCATACTCTAGTGTACTGCCTGCAATATTATATATTTATTTATGTGTTAAGTTTATCCTGGGTGATTTGTATTCAGCATTCATCTGATTGTTCGGTAGAATCACTCCATTCAGTATATTGAGTGAAACTACTGAACAACCAGACCACCCAGGAATGAGTGTGCCTCCAATTACCGTTTGCAACAATGTTGCAAACGGGTAATTGGCAATCAGTGCAGTGTGGTCTGTGTCCTCTGGGTGGCCGCCATTCGGGAGCCGAACACGTGGCGGCGGCCATCTTAAACTACCGAACAGCGGTGTTTTGCCGTCGAGTGTCTGGAACTGAAAACGGACACTCGACTAGGCAAGCACCGCTGAGACCTCCAGACTTCCAGGATTTCGTGGGGAAACTACCGAACGGCCCGCCGTTCGGTAGAAAGAAACTCACGAACTAGGGGATTCATGCGAATTCCCCTTAGTCTCTATAACCCAGGCAATTCGTCTGTTTCATTCACTTTTCTGTGACCGACCGCAGGGCCAAAATACATGGAACTGTTTTCGGATACTTTACCCATGCGGTCGGTCAAAACTTTGCCTGCGCATAACTCCCGAACCCCTGGTCCGATCTGGGTGATTTTTGAGTATGTTGCTCACCCAGATCAGGGCTATCAGGGGATACCTGTTTTAGGGGTGTATCATATGTATTTGGGGTACATCCAGGAATTGGGGGAAAAGTGTGTACTGTATAATTGGGTTAAGTGTTATCTAAGGGGAGGAGATGTGTGGGCTGAACCATGTATGTGATTGGGTATTTTATGCCTCCCCCTGGGTGTGGACTGTTTGTGTATTATTGTAATAAAAGCCAGGCTGGATGAGCCAGTCCAGAGTTCCTGTTTTACCTTCAAAGTGATGTGTCGTCTCATTATTGGGGGAAGGATTTATTGTATGCTGTTCCAGTTGACTGCTAGGAGTACAAGCCTATTCGTATGGTTCCTATTCAATGGTCTACAGCATTCATATGCTTGGGAGAATTTAAAGGTTTCTCGGATTCGGTGATTGTGGTGTCTGCCAGAGTGCTTGGAGTCCTCAGGAAGCACTAGGAGCATCCATTAACGGAGGTACTCAGTCGGGGTGCTAGGTGATCCGTTACAGGGTCATTAATGTATTGGGGAGGGGAGGGGGGTCAGTAATGTATTGAGGGGGGGGTCAGTAATGTATTGGGGAGGGGGGTTTGTAATGTTTTGGGGGAGGGGAGGGGGGGTCAGTAATGTTATGGGGGAGGGGAGGGGGGGTCAGTAATGTTATGGGGGAGGGGAGGGGAGGGGGGGTCAGTAATGTTATGGGGGAGGGGAGGGGGGGTCAGTAATGTTATGGGGGAGGGGAGGGGGGGTCAGTAATGTTATGGGGGAGGGGAGGGGGGGTCAGTAATGTTATGGGGGAGGGGAGGGGGGGTCAGTAATGTTATGGGGGAGGGGAGGGGGGGTCAGTAATGTTATGGGGGAGGGGGGGGTCAGTAATGTTATGGGGGAGGGGAGGGGGGGTCAGTAATGTTATGGGGGAGGGGAGGGGGGGTCAGTAATGTTATGGGGGAGGGGAGGGGGGGTCAGTAATGTTATGGGGGAGGGGAGGGGGGGTCAGTAATGTTATGGGGGAGGGGAGGGGGGTCAGTAATGTTATGGGGGAGGGGAGGGGGGTCAGTAATGTTATGGGGGAGGGGAGGGGGGTCAGTAATGTTATGGGGGAGGGGAGGGGGGTCAGTAATGTTATGGGGGAGGGGAGGGGGGTCAGTAATGTTATGGGGGAGGGGAGGGGGGTCAGTAATGTTATGGGGGAGGGGAGGGGAGGGGGGGTCAGTAATGTTATGGGGGAGGGGGGGTCAGTAATGTTATGGGGGAGGGGAGGGGAGGGGGGGCAGTAATGTTATGGGGGAGGGGGGGTCAGTAATGTTATGGGGGAGGGGAGGGGAGGGGGGGCAGTAATGTTATGGGGGAGGGGGGGCAGTAATGTTATGGGGGAGGGGAGGGGGGGCAGTAATGTTATGGGGGAGGGGGGGCAGTAATGTTATGGGGGAGGGGAGGGGGGGCAGTAATGTTATGGGGGAGGGGAGGGGGGGCAGTAATGTTATGGGGGAGGGGAGGGGGGGCAGTAATGTATGGGGGAGGGGGGGTCAGTAATGTATGGGGGAGGGGAGAGGGGTCAGTAATGTATATGGGGGAGGGGAGGGGGGGTCAGTAATGTATATGGGGGAGGGGAGGGGGGGTCAGTAATGTATAGGGGAGGGGAGGGAGGGTCAGTAATGTATAGGGGAGGGGAGGGAGGGTCAGTAATGTATAGGGGAGGGGAGGGGGGTCATTAATGTATTGGGGAGGGGGGTCATTAATGTATTGGGGAGGGGAGGGGGGTCTGTAATGTATTGGGGGAGGGGGTCAGCAGTATATTAGATAGGGGGGAGGGGGACGGGAAAGATCTGACTAGGGAATTTGAGATGAGGCAATGATTATATTTGTGACATTTATATTTGTGGCCCAATGAATATTATATATATGTGTGTGTGTGTGTAGAAGGAAATGTAAATAGAGGGGGCTACAGGGGTGAGGGAATTATATTTGTAATATATTTATTAGGAACTGTGGAGGGAAGGGGGTTGGATGAGAGCATTAAATATTATATTTATGGGGTAGGAACTGTATTATATATTTTTTATTTAGTGCAGGGGTAGGTAACCTTCGACACTCCCTTTGTTTTTTGACTACATCTCCATTAAGGCTTGCAAAGCATAATGGGAGGTGTAGTCCACAACATCTGGAGTGGCAAAGGATGTCTATTCCTGGTTTAGAGCATAGGTGTATAACCATTTGGCTTCCCCAGGCCAAAATAACCCCTTAAACTCTTAAAGGATCACTATAGTGTCAGGAAAACAAAGCGGTTTTCCTGACACTTTAGTGCCCTGAGGGACATTGCACCCAGGCCACTTCATTGAGCTGAAATGGTCTGGGTGACTATAGTGTACCCTTAACGCTGTTACGGTGTTATATGCCGTCCGCATTTTAATGGGCTGTTAAGGTGAATTCTGATGACTCTGCAATGCTATGGGGCTGGTATGTAATTTTTTTCCAGGGCTGGTTTTCATACCCAGTCCGGCCCTGGTTATACCTTCGCTAACAAGGAACTTCTGAATATATATATATATATATATATATATATATATATATATATAAATAAATTTCCTCACGTGGAAATTGTATATTTCTACTCTGGACACCTCCTTCCAATCTAGAGTTGGAGCAACTTCGGAGTACACGATGTGGTGGCAGGACAGGACCCTTTGGGTGTACTGCCTAGTGCTACTCATTTATAACGCAATTTATTGTTCCTTGGGGGCGGGGATGTTAAGTGGACCGGTAATTGTAAATAGTTATTGACGTCGAAAAACTTTAGAGGGGGAAAGACCAACATATATAGATCCATGGGTTGAACAATCATAGCAATGTGGATATAAAGAGCATACTATTAGAAATGCATATCTAGAGCAAAATTTATCAAATGTTGTAAAATACATTCTTATGACATTCAGTATTACACAGCATTGTGACATGTAACACTGATTATATGGTTTACTCCTTTTGTTATACACGGTTCTTTACCTACTCAGTGCAAGTGGATGCTGATCACATCCTATGACAATACACTACCAATGTCATTGACTAACAGCTTCGTCATATACACTAATTTCTAAGGTTATTAGTTTTTGGTTACTGTTCTTTTACCTAGAACTATATTTAAAAATACAAACCAAAAAAACACTAAACTCTGGCGGATCGCGACCAAGCTCATCACATGACTAAATGCCTTAAAATAATTTTCAACTTTAATTTGCTTTCTGCACTACATTGTTGATCTATGTAATATGAAATGGCTTTAGCACAAGCCTCACACTGTTAATTTGCCATGCGATCTGCCATTGCAAAAATAATTAAAAAAATATATATATTTTGACATTTTCTTTGCATCTTTAAGTGCATTAAAACACTCCAAATTTTGTTAGATTAATAAGGAGCTCTAAAACCCTATACATTCATGGTTACCACTAAATTCTGAATTTAGCAAATTCAATTAAAACTGGGGCTAAAATACGTTGAGGGTAAAAAAAAAAAAAAAAAAAAACCTCAGTTCTAGTCCCAGCTTGGCTAATTTAGTTTTGTGAATAATCATGACAGAACAAAAAGGATCTAAACACCTGAGAGCACCTGGTCCAATATGGGCATTTGAGGACCAGATACCACTAGTCCCATCGATTCACAATTTTACACATTAAATTATTAAGTGAGGGGTGTAAAAAAAAAAAGTCACTGTCTTTAGTACTAAAATAAAGCAATGTTGTTGGGAGTAATTAAAAGGACACATCACCAAAACAACTTTAATGTATCATGCCTCTGAAGTCAATTATCTGTCGTTTAGGAGTTAACTCCTGTTTCTGTAGGCCTAGCCACACTTCACCTGGCTGTGACTCAAGGCCTGCATGAACATTTTCAATCATATGTTAACTTGATAAGTTTCTAACTCCTGCTCTGTAATTTGACCGTTAATCATACACAGGAAGCTCCTATTAATGCAGGAGAAGATATTCTGTTTAACCCCTTAAGGACACATGTGTGACATGTCAGGATTCCCTTTTATTCCAGAAGTTTGTTCCTTAAGGGGTTAAAACATTAGCTCTCTTCACAGGAAGTGTTTAGGAAGGTTGTGAAAGTCATATGCAGGGGAGGTGTGGCTATTGCTGAACAAAGTAATTTTACTCCTAAATAGCAGAGAAATTAGCAGTGAGACTGCAGGGTAGGGACATAATCTATTAGGGATCGACATGGAATTTTTTTTTTTTTGAGCAGATACCGATAATCTGTGAGCTTTCAGGCCGATATTCTGTACATTTACCATTTTGAAAAGAAAGCAATTCTGAAGTTAAATGCACAAAATACACGTGTGGGTAGTGAATACATGGTGGGTGTGGGGTGTATATAATGGAGTGTGTAGAGATGTAATTTGTATAAAATGGGGTATTTTTTTATTTTAATATTTAAAAAAAAATGTTTAGCCCCTTTGCTTCTTACCAGGGAGGGAAATATAGTATTCCCTGGTGGTCCGGTGGCTTGTTAAGTACTGTGGGGGGCCCGCAGCAAGCGGTTACTTACCACCCTTTGTAAATCTTGCAGCCAGCGTGCCACGTGGAGTGTTGTCATGGTAACCCATGGCAACAATCTGCAGCCGCGGGACTCTCGATTTACACAGGGAGCTGAAGGATGCTGCTGGGAGGTAAGCAACAGCTTGCTGCTGGGCCCTCTCAGGACCACCGGGCTTCTCATGGGCCAGTCGGTCCTAGGAGGTTTTATCGGCCTATTGGCCGATACCGACATTGCCGAATATACTGAATATCAGTAAAACTGCTAATTTGTCGATCCTTATAATCTATACACCAAAACTCCTTCATTAAGCTAGTGTTGCATTGTGACTAGTATCCCTTTAAGAAGACATAGGGCAAAGAATATCAAAAAAGTTCACACTAAATGGCAAGAGTGGAGACAAATGAGAATGACAGATAAAGGGGGTCACAAAATGGACAAGACAAAAGGCAGTGGTGCATGCATACGAAACATGACAATTAACAATTCTTTAGTGCAGTGTTCTGCAACCTTTTAACACCTGCGGCCAGAGTCCCCGATGCAATCCTCTAAGGAATAAAATCAGAGGACCAGTGGAGTAAAAAGTAATAGTAGTAAAGCAGGCATTTGCTAGCAAATTCAACATTTATATTTAAATGCTAGTGGAATATTTACTATTATGTCCCAAACTAGCAAAAAGCAGGCAAACCAAAAGCTGAATGCCAATAGTTCCATAGGCCAAAAATATGTCTTCCTGACTATGCTCTTGAATTATGGGGGCTCCAAGTTAGTCGATCATTTTTGTAACTTACAATGTACATAAGCCATCACGTGTAAGTGAAAGTTTGGAGACATCCCAGTTGACAGAACACTAGTAGTTGGCAATACAAACCTGTGCACCTAACCATGCTGAATTAAATTTCAACTCCCTTCAGACGAGAAAAAACTAAATAAAATGAGAACTTACCCTTTTCTCCATTGCTATGCTGTTTTTCCTGCAGCTGGGCCCAGCTCCATGGCAATCTTTACTATCGCAACCAATCCAATGCTTCCCCTAGGAAAGCATAGGGAGACTATTGTGCATCCTCTGCAATATGCCAGTGCGGCACTGAGACAGGAAGCATCTCAAGTGGCCATCTGAGTAACTGCCACAAGGTGCTGCTAAGCAGCAATGTAAATTGTTTTCTCTGAAATTTTTACATTGAAAAGCCTGCAGGATCATGCTATAGACACCAGAACCACTACATTAAGCTGTAGTGTCCCTTTAAGTTAAGTAATATGCATAAGAGAAGTAAACAGAAAAAAATTTCACTGAACAGTTCTAGCAAACTGGTAAATGTCCTTCCTGAAATTTGACTTTCAATCTGTTCAAGCAAAATAGACCAAGTAATAAGTAAATCTGGTAAACAATTGCAGAGACAAGGACTATCTGGAGAGATCTTTAATGCATGTTGTGTTAATGTACATTTTTAAAGAGTGTACAGTAGTGATTCTTAGCAAACATTGCTTTATGGATAAGTTAGATTACAGGGTCTCAAGAATGCAAATAACAAAACAATACAGGTTCTCAGTTTTGTTACTGTTTTTAATGAAAGGACTTTGGAAACTTTGTACATTTCCTTGACAACACGATATTATCGGGAGCCACAGTGAAATATTGATTACATCTTCATTTGAATGTTGAGCATTTACATGGCGAACAAAATCAAGAAAGCAACCATCAAACAAAACAGACCCATAGCTTCAGACAGGGCAAATCCTAAGATCGCATAGGAGAACAGCTGCTGTTTCAGGGAAGGATTCCTGTAAAGAGAAACATTTCAGAGGCATGTAGTGTTATTTAAATGATATAAGTTTCAAATTCACCTCCTGCAATTTACGTACAAATCTAAAGATAAAGATTCTCTAGTGCCAGGAAAACAGCCATTTTCCTGGCACTATACGCTCTTGCAGTGGCCCCTCTTGAGGCACTGAAGGTGTTAAAACCCCTCCAGTCACTTACCTGAATCCAGTGCCAATGTCCCTTAGCGCTGGGTCAGGCTCCACCCATGCTCCTCCCCTGCCAACAAGGGAGGCCTAATGCGCATGTGTGGCAATGGCCACACTCGCATTAGTATTTCCCATTGGAAAGCATTATGGTGACGCTGGAAGTACTCATGCATAGCGTGATGTCCAGCGTAGTTTGGATGACCAATAGGAGTCTGCCAATAGAGGGACTTCCAGGTGCTTAGTCTGGTAGACAGCCACTAGAGGAGTTAACCCCCAGAGGTAATTATTGCAGTTGCTCAGAAACTGCAATAATTACCACTGTAGGGTCAAGTGCCATTGCACCCAGACCACTTCAATGAGCTGAAGTAGTCTGGGTACCTATAGTGTCCCTTTATTTGGTTGGACTGCAATACTCTACCACCCTCATAAATTAAAGGATGTTTTGTAGACAAGTAGTGTTCAAAGATGGAATTACCTCATTGATTCAATTTAATCAGTGACATGACAATCTTTAAGGCTGGTAACAATTTAGGTAGTCTTTAGCCAGTTTGAATGATTATAAACTACAAAAAAGTTGTCAAGACTTTTTATATCCACTGTACAGAGCATGTTTGTCATGAACATGTCAATGGCTGTCAGCTTGAGGTAAATCAATCTAGTCTATATTGCACAGGTTAAGCTATGCAGCCAGGAGTACCTCGACCCAGTTTCCCAGTAGGGGGCAAACTTTTACAATGTTTGCCACTTACCTGGGTGCTACTGAGCCTTCTGGAAGACTAACTGAAGAGTATCCAGCTTCTGCTGAGCAGATGCCAGCCCTGCCATTTAATGCAATGAGTCAGAAAGTGTGAACCTCTGCATGGACTATACATAGTACCAACATTAGGCAGCCTGGAATTCCTCTGGGCTGACTAAGATGCAGATGTGGAGATCGCAACAATAAATATTTGCGTATGTGCAGCATTGCATAGAAAAACACTGTACAAGAACCAAAAAAGGGAGACCCCAACTAGAGGGATCATGGTATCTCAAGTAACAATTTAAAGGATTTCAAGCACAATACTAGCCCATTGTAGTTAGGATTTGAAGTGTAACCTCCCCCAGGAATGTATTCATGCTAGTTTAGTATGTTTTCTATGTCAACTGTAATAATTGCCCAAATTTGCTTTGGGGGTTCAGGCTATGCAAGAATTCCCAGTTTGCACATGTCCTACAATGACAGAACAGTTTAGTTTCAGTATGATGTACCAACAGTTGCAAACTAGGTACAGAGTTGACAATAGATAGCCTGGGGTGCAACTAGCCCCAGCACAGTTAACCATAACTTTGGATGGGCAGTGTTACAAATAGAAACATTGATTCCTATCACTATGGCCACTTCAAGTCACTAAAGTGGCTATAGTGTTTGGAGCAACACATTTAGGCAAGCACAGCAAAGTTGGTACAATCTTCCTGTGCCTGCATAAAATTTACATTTTATCTTAAACAGGTTGTTTACACTAGTGACACTAGGCAATAGTCTGACAATTTTATTACAGAAGTGAAGTCTTTAGTAGAGATGTCACCTATTAAACATCCAGGAAAGTGGCACATCTACCATGTCCCACCAGATTTACAAGTGTGACTGAGAAGCTGAAAAGTTGTGAACCGAATAAACAAAAAAAACCAAACAAAATTTCTATACAAAACCTCAGAACAATGTTATAAATTATTAAAGTTTATTAAATAAACATTTAGCAGAAAAGTAATATGCTTTTTAATATGAAGAGTACATTGTGGTACTCACCTGGCATAACCAATAATGAGGCTGCCAAAAACTGTTCCAATACCAGCACCAGAGCCAGCGACACCAACCGTGGCAGCACCAGCACCAATAAACTTTGCAGCAGTGTCAATATCCCTGCTGATTGCACTGGTCTGGAATCCCCTCAGTACAATTTGAGTGCAGGTATTTGGGGATCCACTTAATGTTGCATTTCCCTAAAAAAAAAAAAAAAATGCAAAAGAATACATTTTGATTTTAATAAAGCTATATATAGAGCAGGTCCTCAAAAATTACCTCAAACTCACTATTTGAGCCAAGAGGAATGTCCTTGAATTAACCCATTGAATAGTTATTCAGGGTGCCCTTCAAGGTAATGGCCTACTGAAGTTCATCTCTTGTGTAAGTGACCTTACAGTAGATATACAGGCATTCTAATGTTAGAAAATAAACTAGTCTTCAGTAGAGCTACATTTCAAGCTATAGTTATCAAATGGAAGTCTATTAATGGTCTGCATTCTGTCAATTCTACAGTGAGCCTACGAAGAGAAATTAAAGCATTACCTCTCCAGTTCGGACCTCTGGTCGAGACAACACTGATGCAGAGATTGGTCTGTACAGTACTCTGGATCCAGCACGGATCTAGCAGAAAAACAAAGATGTTTAGGTTCTAAAACAGACATTAAATAAAAAATAAAAAAAATCTTAACAGTACAACATGCCAGCAATAAAGCTTTAGCTCATATCAGCACAATTAATCTGTTAAAATGAACAAGCCATTCAACCCATTTCCTGACAAACTACATTGAAATGGGAAAAAAAAAAAAAAAAAGTAGTTGCAGAACATGATTTAGTACACCTGCAACATAAAATGGAAGAACTGTCACTCAACACTGAGCAGTGCCTGTGCATTGCAGAGGCATGCACCAACCATTACCATTAGTTAACATAAAGGCAACACGGCAAATCCAAGGACAAACAAGACAAACACCAGGGTCACCACCATTAAAGAATAACAGTGTAAGAAAAGCTTAAGTTTGAATGGAGGCCGGTGTCCTTGGACTGCCACAGTATTAAGGTCAGCAGGAAAAAAAATATATAAGTCTCAGGCCTACAATAAATAATCAAAATTCTATTCCACAACATAAATAGAATGAAGACAAGCCTGGATTCTGGGGCTGACATGGGATTTACAGGCAGGGGTTCAGGGCGGAAGTGGCTGTCAGGGGACACTGACTTTGACCTACAACGCCTCCTCCCTGCGGCAGCTAGGCCCAGGCTGTCCTGCGGGCCGGCCTGGGCTCTCCACAGGAGCTCTGTGTACTCACCAGGGAAGGGGTGGACACGAACTTCGCACAGGCATACATGCTGTTTGAGTTTTGTGGGTTCTTCGGCTGGGAGTCGGGTAAGATGTCTGTCTGTCACAGTCCCTCTGCGGAGAGAAAGGGATTAGCATCAAAACACAGGGAAATGGCGACCAGCTGCGGGCGATTCAATGAGCACGGTGTCTGCCGAGCAGCATCAGACACGCAGAGCCCGAGCAGGAGGTCGGGAAGGGGGCGGATGGCTATGGATACCCAGGGTCCCCCCCGCCAACCAAGGCCTGAGAGCATCCATTCTTACCGGCACCAGAGGTCGAACTGAGCGGAGAACAGCACGCAAGCGCGCGACCCTCCTTATAAAGAGAACCCGGATGGAGGGAGGAGAGCACGCTCAAGGTCACTTTGTAACAGCTTTATTGACAGCGCGTGTAGTGAACAACCTGAGCTGTGAGTTCAGGAGTACAAGCACAGGCGGGGATAGAGGATAAAGAGAATGAATGACCTTAGTGTCAAATGGAATCCAATATATTGTCCCATTCAACCTGCTTGGAGAAAAGACTGGCAGGTTTTGTTCACTAAAGAGAAGTTTGCAGTGAATTTAAAATTAAATTGCAAAGTTTAGGCAAAAGTGGGTGATCTGGGACAATACTAAAGTACAGCTCTAGGTTATTCACTAAAATCAGAATTCATTGTGGATTCAAAGCAACTTTCAAATTTAAGGGCAAAATAGCCAAACTTGAAAATTCCTAGCCAAACCTATTCCAGGGCTTGACAAATCCCAGGTCGCCATGGCGACCAGGATTTTTGTCCTGGCACCTGGGATTTGTTAGCTCCGTTCCCTCTCAGGCAGACGGCCGGCTGGGCGTTCTGTAGGCTGGTGGCGATGGAGCTGTGATTTCCCTGCTCTGCTCCCTCGTGCGCCGCTTAGTGATGCTGAAGTCGGAATATGACATCAATCCGGCCCCAGCATCACTATGCGGTGCGTAAGGGAGCAGAGCAGGAAGATTACAGCTCCCTCACTGCCCGACTCTACTGTCCTCCACCCGGCTGCCTGCCTTCACTGTCCCCCTGCCGACCACTCGATCCACTCGATTCACTCCAGCTCTCCCAAAGTAGGGAAGCTGGGTGGAATAGCATTAAAACAAATAGTAATGCGTATGTGATCTTTTGTGTGTTATGGTATGTGTGTCTGTCAGTGTATGTGTGTTTGTTGTGTGTTTCTGTCATGGCATATGTGTCTGTCAGTGTATGTGTGTCATTGTATGTGTGTATGTTTAGGTCGACAAGCACCCCTCCAATCACATGGGAAAGGCGTTTTCACTCCCCTTTTTTCCCCCACACTGTGCTGGTCTCCCCATGGCTGGCCCCTGTCTCCATGGCCGAGATAATCATGATTGATGATCTCTGCCAATCCAATGCTTTCCCATAGGAAAGTATTGGGAAGCTATCGGATATGTGCTGCAAAAAAGTTGTGCCAATCAGCATCATCTCTTAGAGATGCTTTGAATCAATGCATCTCTATGGGGAATGTTTAGCGCCTCCATGCAGAGTGTGGAAGTGCTGAATGTAGGTGCTGCACACTGTGCAACACTAAGATAGGAAGCACGTAAGTTGCTGTCTGAGTGACTGCACTAGAGGTGTCACTAGACAGCAATATAGACACTGCTTTTTTTTTTACATTGAAAAGCCTGCAGGGACAGGCTATAGCCTCAAAAACCACTACATTAAGCTGTAGTGGTCCTGGTGACAATAATATCCCTTTAAAAAATTTATTTTTGTAGTTGAAAATAAAGCTTTGTAAGTTTAAAAATATTGGCCCCTAACGTTTTTAGCTGGCTCCTAGAGTCAAAGCAAATTTGTCAAGCCCTGGCCTATGCTACCAGATTGGCTATTTTGGCATTGCATTCAATTTGAATGATCACTTTAGCGAATAGCCTTGAACTATAGTGATAGCTTAGCTAGTTTTGCCTGAATTTCTAAATTTGGTCTTCAGTACACTGCCAGTCACTGCTTAGTGAATAAACAAGTGTGCTTTACATTCATTTTATTTATTTGTTTTTCTGCCTTAAAGACTTCCCAGACCTTAGAACCGAATTCAACATCCCTAACACAGCACACTACCCCTACCTTCAATTAAAATCCTGGCTCACCCCACAACAAATGACCCATGTGGCGTCTACACTGGGGCTACCACTATCCGTACCTGAACGTATAAGTTTAAAAATAAACCCAAAAGCTCATATCCCTGATCTATGCATCAGAACATTCTACCCCCCAATCAGATTCCCTCCCCTTCACAAAGGCATGGATAGGGGACCTCAACATAACCCTGAGTGACACCCAATGGAAAGAGATATTGCACGCTCATAAGCCAATGACACTGTGTATGACCCACATTGAACTATCCAGGAAAATCCTCACAGGGTGATTTACTGGAATTCAAAGTAGCCAAAGTAGCCAAAAGGGCCAGAGTAGCCAAACTGAAAGCCCAACTGACTTCCAATTCAGCTATTTTGACATTTATTTTGAAAGTCACGTTGCATTCTCGCTATTGTGAATAACCTTGTTGCTTGTTTTTAACCTGCAATTTACATTTCTTCTCTCAGTTCTCCACAAATCTCAGTTTTAGTGAACAAACTGAGAGTTTGCAGGATACCCTGCCGAAGTACAAATTAATCAGAGTATAGTCCGTTTGGAATATTTTGTTTTTGTACTCATTGCTTTGGCCTGATAAATGACTGTACTTATTTGATTATTCTTCTGTACACTTCTTTGTAAGTTTATTTTTGTATCTTATAAACCGCAAAGGTTTACTCCGACCACCATGACCACTTCTCGTGGTGATAGGAGTCTGGGTGGGCAGTATTTCTGCTGGATTAATTTTAATTTCGGTTAATTTTTATTAATTGCCAGGACTGGTTGCACCTCCAGGAAATATGACTCAGGCAGCCCAAAACTCAGTTCTAGGCTGCCTAATGTCAATTCTGTGCCTATTTTACGTCTGTCATCATCATTCTCAGCGCAGGCAACAGATGTAAATATCTCACCCTTGGAGGCAGAGCACCTACAAGTTGAAGAAAGCTTTCCTCTCCCTTCAACCCTCATTTTTTAATTAGCAAAACTCCCATCCTATGAGAAGCCTTTGTTTTGACCATGTTAGTGCCGGGATGACGTCAGGACGGGGCGTGGAAGATCAGTGCCGGGAGCTTTGTCAAACGCTGCAGGTAATGCCCTTTAGGGCATTGTAAATTGCAAACACACAGTTTCGTAAAGGGTTGGAGTAACAATTTAAATGTTGGTCTTTTCAACCATCCTGTATCTTTGTGCATCACAAACTTAATTTAAAAATATATATTTTTACATGAAGAAATATTTCAGAATGTGGCAATATACAAATAAGGGATACAGCTGTATATCTGCAATAAAATTAATAACACATAGTGATGTATTGTAACATATAAATCATCTATTGGTTACTGGTTGCACTCACAAGATGTCAAAGTATAAAACGCCTTGAATTAATCCTTTTGTGGATCAACTGATAAAGTGCTTGCGGCTGAACCAGAAGGGTGCACACAGAATGGAGGAGGCTCACTGGAGAGGACCTATCAGAAGCCAAGGATTTGAAGACGCCCCAGGATCAACTTATCATGACAAGGGATTAGCCCTATTTAAAGGACTTTGTGGGGATATGGGATCAGGATGCATTTTGAATGTATTCTGTTTTATTGACTGTATTGTCCCTGAGGAAGACCACCTGGTGTGGTAGAAACGCATTGGACCTTTGATATATCTTGTAACGGTACCCCCAGGCATAAAAGGGGTTAACAGCCGTTTAGTAGATCTTCCACTTCCAGAGACACAGGCACAGCTACTGTAGACACCAATCCATCGAACCGGAGAAGCATATGAATGCTCTCAAACATGCGTATGCTGTAAACAGCCGAATAGGAAAAACCATATGAATAGGTTTACACTCCTAGCAGTCAAACTGGAACAGCATACAATAAATCCCCCCAAGAACGAGAAAAGGCTCCGTGCTGAGGGTCAAAACAGGAACAGACAGAGCTGCGGGTTTATTGTTCTTATATACACATTAGTACCACCCACAGGGTTTTGGAAAACAACCAATAAACACGTACAATACACTCAGACACTCCCACACAAAATCCTCCCCTCTGCCTGTGATACAATTACCTTACACAATGGGTAATGTAATTATCACAGGCAGAGAAATACTGTTTTCAGAATCAGCATACTCCAAATACGAACATACCGTATATACTCGAGTATATGCCGACCCGAATATAAGCCGAGGCCCTTAATTTTACCCCAAAAAACTGGGAAAACTTATTGACTCGAGTATAAGACTAGGGTGGGAAATGCAGCAGCTACTGGTAAATTTCTAAATAAAATTAGATCCTAAAAAAATTATATTAATTGAATATTTATTTACAGTGTGTGTATGAATGCAGCGTGTGTGTATGAGTGCAGCGTGTGTATGAGTGCAGCGTGTGTGTATGAATGCAGCGTGTGTATGAATGCAGCGTGTGTGTATGAATGCAGCATGTGTGTATGAATGCAGCGTGTGTGTATGAGTGCAGCGTGTGTGTATGAGTGCAGTGTGTGTATGAGTGCAGTGTGTGTGTGTGTATGTATGAGTGCAGTGTGTGTATGAGTGCAGTGTGTGTGTGTGTGTATGTATGAGTGCAGTGTGTGTATGAATGCAGTGTGTGTATGAGTGCAGTGTGTGTGTGAGTATGAGTGCAGTGTGTGTATGAGTGCAGTGTGTGTGTGTATGAGTATGTGTGCAGTGTGTGTGTGTGTTGCAGAGCCTTGGTGGGGAGTGGGCAATTTTTTTTATTATTATTTTAATATTTTTTTATGATTAATTTTTATTATTTTATTTTATTTAATTATTATTTTTTTATTATTTTAATATTTATATTTTATTATTTTATTTGTAATATTTATTATTATTTTTTTTCGTCCCCCCTCCCTGCTTTATACATAGCAGGGAGGGGGGCTCCTTCCCTGGTGGTCTAGTGGCATTGGTAGTTCAGTGGGGGGGAGGAGGGGGCTGTCAGAGAGTTTACTTATCTCTCCTGCAGCTCCTGTCAGCTCTCTCCTCCTCCACGCCGGTCCGTGCAGCTCTTCTGTCAGCTCACACTGTAAGTCTCGCGAGAGCCGCGGCTCTCGCGAGACTTACAGTGGGAGCTAACCGAGGTGCTGAACGGACGGCGCGGAGGAGGAGAGAGCTGACAGGAGTTGCAGGAGAGGTAAGTAAACTCTCTGACAGCCCCCACAGCCCCTGTCTGTATTATGGCAATGCAAATTGCCATAATACAGACTATTGACTCGAGTATAAGCCGAGTTGGGGTTTTTCAGCACAAAAAATGTGCTGAAAAACTCGGCTTATACTCGAGTATATACGGTATGTCAAAATCATCCACATTGGTCCATTGGTTCAAAAGATAGATCGAAGTCCTTTGTGACCAAAGGAAGCATGGCTTTTCTGCCCAAAACCAGTTCCACTGAGTCTTCTATCCTGGAGATAATTGGGAAGTAATCCAATTATCTCCAAGGACAGAGGCAAAACTCCATTAAGCACATGGCAGTAAAAAGACAGTAAAATGCAATAAAATACACAAGGTTACATTTATTACATAAAATACAGACATGCAACATATCCCCAGATAGCTTAGGTCTGAGCGCACATTATTACTGAATGGCTCTCAGACCACACACATACAGTTCAATTGCCATGGAGCCAAAGTCTTTTATTACACGAATAGGCTCCATGGCATAGCTATCTGAGTTAAATGAGTTCATTCAGTAAATCCGAGAATCTACCGAACGCCAGAGCAGAAAAACATGAATAGACCTTTCTGCATAGGAAAATAAAGTATTTAAATGCCGATCCATAGTCAAAAGGCAGGCAACCAGGCAACCAGGCTCCTCCAATGCACAGTGGCTAAATTGGTCTCGTCACATATCTTTTTATAAATTTTTGTATATTTAAGGGCGTATTGTGCCCTGAATACAATTTTACATTTTTTATCCTGATCTCTAAGAAGTCTTATCTAGGGGGACTCGAAACTCCTGACAGTAAAACAAGTGGAGGAGACCCACAGCTACAGATCCACAAAAGGATTAATTCAAGGCGCTTTATACTTCGACATCATGTGAGTGCAACCAGTAACCAATAGCTGATTTATATGTTACAGTACATCACTATGTGTTATTAATTTTATTGCAGATATACAGCTGTATCCCTTATTTGTATATTGCCACCTTCTGTCATATAAAGGGGAGCTACTGGGGAAGGCCCCCTGGGAAGCTGTTTTTCCATTGGAAGCTAAATACTCTTGCATATACATTGATTGACTTTTTAGCAAACTTACTGCACGTGGGTGTATAGTTGGTGTGTATATAATGAAGAAATATTTGCATTGGCTTCTGGATTAGTAATGTGCTACATGTACGGTGATATTATCTGAAAAATTAGGGAATCTGAAGTTGGAAAGAGGGAAAAGTTTGGATAAGTTTTGAATTTTTTCATAAAGGGTGCAGGTGCATGGAATAGAAATCCGAAATAGATGTTGCAGTCTTTTAGAATGTAAACATTCTAGAATGTTTGTGGTAGACACACTGTTGTCTTTAGCAGGAAGTAAAATCAAGAATAAAACCTGTGCAACAAAAATAAATAAACAAAAATATGTTTTTTATGTTTGTTGTACTAATGTCTCTCCTGGGCCATTGCAGCACTGATTTCAGATTAGCTCCTCCATCATCCATGATCTCTCATCAGTGGGCCTTAAATTAAATTGTAAATACTACCCCTAGTATTTTTTTTTCTGTCCACATTCACTTGCACATGTGTATGTGTGTACAATTTTGTTCTTTGTGTTTTATCAAAAACTGGAAGTAGGGTGCTATAATATATGCATGTTCAGGTGAGTGCAGCCCTAGTCATCTTTGGTTTCATTTATTTATATATTTGGGAGTCCAGGCCAACTCCTTTGTTTTGCACCCCTCTCTGTCACAGGTGCCTGATTCAAGGGCCCTATTTAGCCCTGACCTGCAGTGAGTCCCAATTGGAAGAATTTCCCAAGTAAGTGGATTAATCTCATAAGAGCAAGCATTAGGCTGCTAGAGTAGGACCTGCTAAAGATGGGGTACATTGACGGTGTGGCAGGCTCATTCAATGTATGATTATATACTGTAACTAAACCCCCATAATCTTTTACCTAGGTGAGGTGTTTTTGAATAAAGCTATTGCAATCGGTGAGACTTGAAATCGCTGTTTAGTGAATGAGCGAGTGCGCTGTATTGTGTATTTTGTGTATATACAACATGTTGACATTTGCCAGATTGGTTTGCTGGGCCTATGTATGACAGCCCAGGAATGAAAATTACTGCAATCCTGATGAAATTCCTGTTTTGGACTAAAACATCGATATGATGTAACCCGGGTGTGATTAATAAAGACACATTGTGACAAAATGGCTTTTGTCACTGGGTTTGCATGTGACAAACTGCCCTGCCCCCCTGTCTCTTGGAGGAGCCGGATTGCTAGCCTCTTACCCTGGGATGCTGGCCCGTTAAGTCATGGGGTCTTAAGGCACTTGGGACAGAGCCCTCTGTCTCTGGATCACATCGTTCGCCTTACTTGCTTGGATTGTACATTTCCCCTGTTACACTCGTATGTGGGTTTGTGCAGTTTAACTTCCATTACAGCTGGACTATGGCTGTTCGTACCGACGAACAAACTGCAGAAGGGCCGAACACCCGGTCTGCGGAGTGTGCTGCTTGTTAGCCATTGTCAAATGCCTGGGTGGCCGGCGTTCGTTTGCCGAACACATGGCGGACATTTTAAATCGCCGAATACTCAGCGGTAGTTTGTCGTCGACGCTCTGTTACTCTTTTCGGGTACATTTGCACGGACAGCTGGTGAACTTAAACTTTACTCAACGTTATTGAGAACTGTGTTCGTGGGATCTGAGCTCTATTCGCCTATAATATGCGCTCAGATCCAAGCTATCTGGGGGTGTGTGGAACATGGGGACTTCGTTCAGCGAAACATGAGTTATTGCTTTTAATACAGTTTTGTTAAAAGGTAAAAAGCACATGTTTCTCTCTGCCCGGAGATAATTAGGTTCTCTGCAACCACTTAAGTTAATTATCTCCAGGATAGAGAGGAGGGGTAAGTTAATTATCTCCAGGATAGAGAGGAGGGGTTACACTCTTCCTGTGGGTGTGTGTAATATTTGTAAAGTACAGTGATTGGTTCTGTATATTCTGTTTCAGTCTTCCACAAGGTCCCATGTGGGAGTGTCCTTGCTGGAAGACCATCATAAAAGGGCTGAGTTTGGCCATCAATACAGACATTCGTTTTATCCCTTCATGAAGTCTCGACTCATGTTTGGGGAATTGGGAGCTATAATCACTACTTCACTCTTTTCAGCTTGGATTTCGGGAGACGCTACAAGGATCAGCGCTGCACGGATAGCAGGATCCTTTACACACATTATCCTGATTAAGAAGTCCAGTGCGTGCCTTTCTTCATAGATATTTATGTAAACTTGGCTGAAGGAGCACCGGGGCACATACGTACACAGGGCCGGCCTTAGGCATTTAGACGCCCTGTGCGAAAAATCTTCACAGCGTCCCCCCCCCCCCGTCATCCATGTATGCTCTAATGTTTGTGTTGTCTGTGTATGTGATAGTAGGTGTGATGACTGTGTGTGATATGTATGCTATGTGTGATATTTGTAATGGGTGTATTAACAGTGTGTGATATGCGTGTATTGGTTGTATGTGACACACACACACACACACACACACAGAGTCAGACGGCCATACACACACACACAGGAAGACATCCACACACACACACAGGCAGACAGTCATACACACACACACAGACACACAAAGGCAGACAGTCTCACACACACACACAGGCAGACAGTCAGTCATACACATAGACACAGACAGTAATACACACAGACACACACAGAGGCAGACAGTAATACACACAGACACACACAGTCATACACACAGACACACACAGAGGCAGACAGTCATACACACACACACACACACAGAGGCAGTAATACACACACAGAGGCAGACAGTCATACACACAGACACACAGAGGCAGTAATACACACAGGCAGACAGTCATAAACACAGACACACACAGGCAGACAGTCATACACACACACACACACACAGACAGTAATACACACAGACACACAGAGGCAGACAGTCATACACACAGACAGTAATACACACAGGCAGAGAGCCACACTCACAGGTAAATCCCAGAGTTACCTGTGGAGTTCATTGTGGAGGCAGTGCAGTTCCTGGTGACTGTTTGGTGGCGCTTTTAGCTCCGCCCCCGCCGCACGGTAAGCTCCGCCCCCGCTGCAAATGTAAAAAAAAAAATTTTTTTTTTTTTTTAAATCCCGGCCGGCTGTGCGGCCGCACTGCGCCCCCTGCTCCATGGCGCCCTGTGCGGCCGCACAGCTCGCACACCCCTAAGGCCGGCCCTGTACGTACATACTATATTTAGTGATCTCTGCGATCAACGGGGGAGTGATGTGATTCGTTAGAGTAAATAGTAGGTCATCTACAAAGACTAAGGCCTTAAATTCACTGTCACCCATCTTTATACCTTTGATAGAATAATTTTTCCTAATAGTCTGAAAGGAATGGCTCAAGAACCAAGATAAAAAGAAGGGGAGAGAGTGTGCAACCCTAGTATGTGCCATTCAAAATATTACATGATTTAGATAGTTGACTATTTACTTTGAGTTTAGCTGTGGGTCTAGAATAGATAGCTCAAATCCAATCCAGCCATCTGGGTCAAAATCCTAGTGTTTTCAACATCAATGTGAGAAAGGATAATCCACCCTGTGAAATGCATTCTCTGTGTCAATTGATAATATAATTGAAGGCACTTATGATGCATTGGCTCAGTGTGTGAGGTTAATAATTTTTGTGGTGCTATTCTTAGCTTCTCTGGCTGGCACAAAACTGCTTGATCAGGGTGGATTAGCCCTTGAAGATGTGGCTGAAGCCTAATGTGCAGCATCTTAGTGAACAGTTTGACGTCGACGTTGATGAGTGAGATTGTGTGGTAACTGCCGCAAGAATCCAGGTCCTTTTCCGGTTTTGGATTAAGAGTGATTGTTGCTTCTAAACTAGAATCAGGGAAGGGACGTGATGAGGAGAGAGAGTTAACAGTTTTTAGGAAGTGAGGTCCTGGCTCTTTTTGAAACAGTTTATAATATAACAAGGAAAAGTCATGCTTTCTGTTTTTTTTTTTTTTTGTCAGATGAAGTGTTTTTTATGCCCAAAGATGACTCCTCTGTAGTAAAGGGTTCATCTAGAGATGGTGCTAGCGTGGGGGTCAAGGCTTGATCAAATTTGTCTGCAAAGTAAGACTCTATGTGGGTCTTCTCTGTCTAGGTGTTGTGTAAATTATAAGAGAATGTTAGTATTCTCAAAATGTCTCTGCTATCTCCCCTGTAGTATGAACTACTCTATTTTTGGAGGTACTAATTTTGGGAATATATGTGAGTTGCTGTTTTCGTTTCAGGGCATTGACCAGCAGCTTCCCAAATCTGTTTCCATGGGTAAAATATTTTTGCTTGGTCCATAGAATAGTATATTTTGCTTTGTAGTTTATTAATATTTTAAGGTCTGTTCACAGGGAGACTGGAGTTTTAAAATCAGAGTCAAATAGAGTGGTTTATGATTGTCCTCTAAATATTTAATATCCTCTATTAACCTAGTCCTTGTTCCAGACCTCTCTTTCTTAAGATGAGAAGCCCATTTTGTTTGATTCCCCTTTAAGCACATATTTCGCTGGACAGCAGGGGTAGTAGGTGCTCACTATAGCGTAATAAATATATGTCTTGTGTATATATGTCTTGTGTAGGCTGCAGTACACAGTACAAGGATTCCTTGGATTCCTTGTACAATAGGACTATTGCCTATAATTACCAGGAATTCCTTGCGGAATTCAAATTTGAACCATTGGTAAGGTAGAATAAAGGTGCCACTGCCCTAGTGCGTATCAAACAAAGGAACCATTCTGTCTCAGATTACTGGACTAATAACAGATTAATCACTGCATTTGCAGAGGTTATCCGTAGCTATCCTTGATGAAATTGCAGCCAAAGAACTACCAGGGAGGTTAAATGAATACATTACTTATGTAATGCATATCGATAACCGACTTAGGAACAGGGAGATAACTAGAAACAGAACCAGACGTATGAATATGTCACTGGCACCTCGCTTCTCCAATCCTGTTGTCCCTGGCCCTTCTGTGCAGTCTGAACCTAAACCAATGCAGTTAGGGGTTATGAGACTGTAGGAAGCAGAGAAACAGTTCAGGAGAAAAGAAGGCCTTTGCTTATACTGTGGCAAGAAAGGACATATAAGAAATGCTTGTCCCATACGCACGGAAATGGGACCATCCTTAGGTGTGATGTATATGTCCCCTGGCCCTGGTACTACTCAAAGTCGATTTCTCCCTAGTGTAGCTGCTCAATGCAATAAGATAAGTTTTACGTGTAATGCCCTGATTGACTCTGGCGGAAAACTTTATTGATATGCAATTTGCCAGTAAACACCTTATACGGAAAAGCTGTGAATAATTTTCCTGGAAAGGACTGTACAGGACATTTCTCAGGAAGTATGGGAATGAGTTTTGCTGCCTCTCCTAGTTCGTTTAGTTCAGGGGCATTTTGTTACTGGATACTTAGATCATGCATTGAACATATAGAAGAGTTCAAGTTCCAGCTGGGTACATACAGTGGCCACTAACAGAGATCGTTGGCTTAAAGGACCAGTGAAGGCATCTCAATAAAGTCTGGGAGCAGGAGCCCTTTAGTTTTAACACTACAATGTAAAACATCAACCTTGATGATCACAGCCAGGATGCTGAGTGACCGACGCAAGTGCTGAAAGGAATACTGAAGCGCTCTCTGCATGGTCCTAGTTCATGCTCACAGCACATGTGCATCTTATGACATAGAAAGTCCTAAGGGAGAAACGCGTTGTGGTTTTTATGCTCTTGTTAAAATAAAGTATTTTGGCTACCTCACTACCTGCCTTTAAGCCATATATTTTTATACTTTTACCTGACATCTGGACCTATAACCTACTGTGGACAATCAGAGAAATCCTTGGTGGGGATTATACCACCAGTCTGCTCACTCTATTGTAAGTGTTTTTTATTTACCTTATTGATACTTATTATTGGCTGCTTTTTTTGTCATTCCATATGATCTGCCTCATCGTTATCCAAGTGTGATTTACCATAATTCTACTGTGTACCAAAACCAGAATGATATCCTGCAAGTGGGGATTATATACCACTTCATGCTGTTTTACCTAGAGCTGGTTATAGCTCTACCATATGTGAGTTGTGCATCTTATCAAAGTGTCATTTGTCCTACCACGTACTACCATATTGCACTATTGGTTTGCCTCTTTTTTTGCTTCCTTTTCATATTCTGCTATTAAGCGAAGCTACCAAGAAATTCCCATACCAGGACTAGAAGATATATTGCCACCTCTGAGACTGTGGTACCATTTGGTATTTTTTATTCTTTTAAGTTTTATTGTGGACTCTTTATATCCTGTGGGTTTTTTTTATAGCTCTTATTGTTCTTATTATATACTATTTTGTTTGGACTATTTTTCTTGGCGCTACCTATATATTGTTTGACTTGTTCTAGTTTTAATGAGGGTTGGAGGGATTCCCCTATTATCAGTTGTGCTGCCTCCCATCCTAGTGTTCTTAGTTTGTTTAGTGCTGCTCTATTCCTTGTTCAGTTTTGCATCTCATGACTCACACTGTGCCACCTGAGGACACCCTGGACAGAATCAGGACAGTGGGACAGGACAAAATATGAACTGTCCCACTGAAATCTGCAGTGTTGGGAGGCCTGGGTAAGGTTTCCTCAACAGGTTTAAGAGGTAAAAGATTGAGAAAATAGTCCCAGTGACTTCTCAGCAGTCTTTCCTTGCTCAATACAAACATTGGTACCTAGACCAGTCAAATTTATTATGCAGAATCAAGAACACTGAAGTAGTTACCGGAGGATGTGAACCTTTTCAATTATTTTTTAATGGAGGGGAGGGGGGATTGGAAGGTCCTTACGACAAATGCATGACATTTGAGCTGGAGAGTCCACATGTAGGCTCAGTATATTTAATGGTCCGAGATCACAGACAGAGACACCAACAATGCCCTGGAACTGCTAGAAGTTTACATCTTCAAATGTTTGCCATTAGTGCATCAAAGTACAGGCAGACAATATTTTGGTGGTTGCATACCCCAGTCATCAAAGGAGTACCCAGGGCAGATAAATTATGAGAATAATGGAAATCCTAATAGTTAAGACACAATAAAATCTCTTAAGGTTGTCAGCACTATATTTAGCAGACTTCAGATGCATGTTGGAGAATGATTCCTAAAAAGATGGTCTTTTAGGATGATAGTAAACCCAAAGTAGATTCCATACTGTTTAAGGGAAGCATAGTTTCATCTGTTGTGAAGACAGCGGATGGAGGAAGTCATCTCAACTTTTTGTAAGTCTGTCAGAAGATAGCAAAACAAAGGTGAAATTCACTTCGATAGATTTTTGTGATCATCTCTAATTCCTCAATGAAAATGGTCTCAATTTAATATCATTGGGTAGGCTTTATTAATTGGTTTCTTATTTTTGGATAAACTTTAATATTTTTCTTCAAAATAATAAAATCATATATTTTGAAATAAAGCAATATCTAAAAAAAATTACAACATTTAAATATTTTTTATAATTTTAAGTTATTTAAAAAGCTTATCCAACAATATTAAAATCAAGGCCAGTATCTGTAAGTTTGAAGTAATTTTCTTCAATAAAATACAAGTCATCTTACACAAATATCTGTTCCCTTATGTTATGCTATTATTTACACCTCTCTGATGAATATTTTTAAATACTATGACAATGGCTTCTATTTAATGTTTTTCAGTTAGTTCTGAAATTAAGGAATATTTTTGGATAAATGTTTAATATGATTTAATATTTTGAAATATATGTTAAGATTTAGATATTAATATATTGATATTTTTATATATAAACTATTTGTGATATTTTAATATTTAAAAAAAATATATATTGTTTTAAAAGTTAGTCCAAAAACATGAAATCACTTGAAAATATTAATCAGTCAATTAGTCCAACAGTTTTTATTGAGGTTAAGTTCGTTACAGAATGCAAAAGCAAATGATTAGGGTCAGAGTATAACAAAAATATTGCTATAAAGTTTTACAACCTCTTTTGTGTATTAATAATTATAAAATAAAAGCCATGATGATGACTCATGTCTAATCCTTGAGATAACACCATATATGCAGTCAAAAGTGAGGATAGTAGCCTGGAGGTCAGTCCATGGACATTGTGACACTTATAAGCCAGCCTGCAATCTTTGTCACTCAATCCACAGCTGGGGAACTTGCGGCAGTTGTTCTATTTTTCCAACATGGCAGCCTGTGAGGTTAACTTCTGTGGCTAGGTTAGTATTAAAAGGTTATTAAGGGATACTCTTCAGGAATTAATTGGGAACATTGTCATTAGCAGAAATCAGCATGGTTTTATGAAACATAGATCATATTAAACTAATTTAATTGCATTATACGAAGAAATAAGTACAGGGTGTAGAAGTGGATGTGATCTACATGGATTTTGCCACAATGTTCAATATGTTTCCACACAATAGGTTAATGTTTAAATGTAAAGAAATTGGCCTAGATGAAAATTCTTGTTCTGGGGAAGAACATTAGCTTCAAGATAGGGTACAGAGAGTTGCCATTAATGAGACTGGGTTATACTTGAATAATGAAAGTGGGATAATCTTTGACAATTTAATAATCTTTCAAAGGGCACACAACTAAGAACCACAACATGTTTGCTTTTAACCCCTTAAGGACCAAGCTTCTGGAATAAAAGGGAATCATGACATGTCACACACGTCATGTGTCCTTAAGGGGTTAAAGTATGCTGTAAGGTGTTTAAACACATTAAATAATGTAAAAAAAAAAACAACAAAAAACATTAAAGTAAGAGTCAGGGCTAGGAAAGAGGGGAGGTCTTGCAAATAGAAGTACCGTATATACTCGAGTATAAGCCGAGTTTTTTAGCACATTTTTTGTGCTAAAAAACCCCAACTCGGCTTATGCTCGAGTCAATAGTCTGTATTATGGCAATTTGCATTGCCATAATACAGACAGGGGCTGTAAGAGAGTTTACTTACCTCTCCTGCAGCTCCTGTCAGCTTCCTCCTCCTCCGCGCCGTCCGTTCAGCACCTCGGTCAGCTCCCAGTGTAAGTCTCTCGAGAGCCGCGGCTCTCGCGAGACTTACACTGGGAGCTGACAGAGGGAGCTGCACGGACGGCGCGGAGGAGGAGAGAGCTGACAGGAGCTGCAGGAGAGGTAAGTAAACTCTCTTACAGCCCCCACAGCCCCCCACTGAACTGCCAATTCTGGACCACCAGGGAAGGAGAGCCCCCCTCCCTGCCATGTATCAAGCAGGGAGGGGGGACGAAAAAAAAAAATTAGTAATAATAAAAAAAAGAAATTAAATAATAATACAAAAATAATAAAAAATTAAATTAAATAAATAAAAATAATAAATAATAATAAAAAAATATTAAAATAATAATAAAAAACTAAATTGCCCATCCCCACCAAGGCTCTGCAACACACACACACACACACACCACTCATACACACACACACACTGCATTCATACACACACACACTGCACTCATACGCTCACACACTGCACTCATACGCTCACACACTGCACTCATACGCTCACACACTGCACTCATACGCTCACACACTGCACTCATACACTCACGCTGCACTCATACACACACGCTGCACTCATACACACACGCTGCACTCATACACACACACTGCATTCATTATACACACACTGTAAATAAATATTCAATTAATATATTTTTTTTAGGATCTAATTTTATTTAGAAATTAACCAGTAGCTGCTGCATTTCTCACCCTAGTCTTATACTAAGTTTTCCCAGTTTTTTGGGGTAAAATTAGGGGCCTCGGCTTATATTCGGGTCGGCTTATACTCGAGTATATACGGTAAGTGGTCCTCCAGGACTCCAGGATACATAATATACAGTCACTAAATGTCAATGCAATTATACTAGCATTGTAGATTTTCATCGCAAAAAAATTATGGATCCCTAGTGCCAGGAGAAGAATACAATATTTGGTCACAAAGGGTCTAAACCCCAGAGTGCAAGAGCAAAATATTCTACTACTGTATAGTATCAGTAAATCTAATAAAAAAAAAAGAGAATCATGAAAGTACTTATAGCGTTCTTATAGCGATGGGTTGTTTTAATGTGATTAAAGGATTTATATAAAATAAACATGAAGACCTTTTTAAGTGTACATAACTACTAGACTTCCAGACTCATGAAGGGTTAACATTTTAATTCCTACACTATTAGCCAAGTCTTAAAAAAGTTACACACAACTGCAGGTCTGGTGTGTCCAAGATAGTTACCATGGCTTAATTTCTGCTCGCCAGGGCAGAAGTTTCACTTACCAATGGCTAGTGGAAAGTGTGAGCATTGAGTCACATATGCTGAGACATGTCTTCACACCAGTTCAAATGCAGAATGTATATGCAACAAATATAGTGAGACTATGTCTTCATACCAGCTAATACAGAGACTTTATATCAGTAACATATACGGAGGCTGTGTCTTCACCCCAGCTTATACAGGGATACAGGGAGGCTATTTTACACTCATGCTGAGATAGTCCATGGGTATTTAGAACAGTAATGACCTTCCACTCTCTGAAAAGAGACTGTTAATGTGATAAATCAATGCTACATGCCTTGATAGGATAAGTGTCAATGTGGACTTAGAATCAGGCTTTTGGGGGGTCTGACTGCGATGCCGAGCGGACGCAAGTGAGCTGAGCTCCCGCCGTTTTTAGGCCCTAAAGCACACAATAGCACACAAACGAGCTAAAAAACGCCCTAAAAAACCCACCCTGTGCAGCAGCATGGACAAAAGACTCCAGCGGAAAGCCAACAAGAAGCCGACAGAAGCGGGAACGTCCGTGGCTGACATGTTCGCGGCATCCCGCGCGGCCCAGCCAGAGCAGCAAGATGGCGGCCGGCACAGCCCTAAGACCTCATCGACGCCGGTGCATCCGGAGTCTCCCCAGAGCCCCAGCTCACCAAAGGGGGAAACCTCCCAGATCCTCGCAAAACTGCTAGAAGTGAAAACCTACCTGGCAGGCGAGATCAACAGATCCACAGCAGAGGTCAAAGCCGAGATCGCGGCACTGGTGCACCGCACGACCACCCTGGAACAGAGGCAGGAGACAACCATTAAAGCACACAACGAGGTAACCAGCCAGGTAAATAACCTCACCATGCGGCTGCTTGCAGCAGAAACTGCGCTTGAAGACCTGGCCAATCGCTCCCGCCGAAATAATATTAGGCTGAGAGGCCTACCTGAAAGAGAGGGAGAGGGAAGCCTGTATGACACAGTCATGTCAATATTAAAGCCCCTCGCACCAAACATCCCTGAACACCAGTGGCACCTTGATCGGGTGCATAGAGCCCTGGGAAAGCTGACACTAAACAACCGAGGGATATCATCATGCGTTTCCAAAACTTCCAGACGAAAGAAGCCATAATGAAGCGCAGCAGGGAAGGCCTCGTCACCTACAAAGGGGATACTATCCTCCTGTTCCAAGACCTGGCCCCAGCGACCCTCCAGAGGCGCAAGGAATGGCGGCCGATCACAGATATCCTCAGAAACCACAACATAAAATATGCTTGGGGACACCCTTTTAAACTCATGGCATTCAAGAATGGCAGACCGAAGATACTGGCGCCTGATGGGGATGCAACGGCCTTTCTCCAAACGATAGACATACAAGCCCCGCCGAACCTACAATGGCAGACCGCAAACCCGACAGACCTCCAGCAGCTACCCACACAGCGGGGGAATAAAAGACGCGACCCACATTACAGATTTCCTACACACTTACATTCTATCACCAGGAACTACCCGGCATGGACATAAAATCCCGGACGGGAGAGGTATGCAGAGATACTACGGGCAAACATAGGCCCCCATAACCCTGTTTTTCTCCCCCCCCCCCCCGTAAACAGTCCGAGTTTCTAAAAAAAAAAAAGAGAAAATATGAAAAAACAAGAGAAAGAGAAAAATGATAACCATCTCCCCAGAATAGACAAACAAAAACAACATGAAAAAATATATTATTGCAAAAAAAAAAAAGGGGGAAAAGACCGCATACACCCAAAAGCCACACACAAAAAAAATATATACTAATAAAACAAAAAAGATTTAAAAATGTATATAAAACAAAACAAAAAAAAAAGAAAAAGAGAAAACGAAGAATAATGAGAATATTAGTGTGTATGTCCATACCTAAAAATAACGAAAACAAAACTAACAAACTGAGGTAGATAACCCAACCAGGAGGCAGCGATGCTCCACCTCCAGCCTGAGAAGGCAAAATACCACCTGGACATTTGATCCCAGATAGCATGGGGTGGGGGGAACCGGGGGTACTCCGGGGTAACATGGGACCTGGGCCACTAACTGTCCTGATCGACCGCATGCAGCGGTTCAGAATGCGGACGCATGCAAAACAGGGCAGAGAGGCTCATTACACACCTCCCGACATAGGGAGACTGGGTGCCGGGAAGCCCGATAGAACAGTCCACAGTCACACACGGGCCGGTCGAAGTCGAATTCGCAAGAGAGGCACACAGACCGGCGGGCAGGATTGCCAGGGCACGAAGACAACCCCGCAGGCGTGCTCACGCGTTCACCATAGGGCCTAATGGACTAATTGGTACAAGTTCGGGACCTTGCATCTGTGCGCTGAACCCAAATTTAGTGGGCTAGCAGCACCGATGCAGACGCCCCACACAAGTCTGGCAAGCGACAAGACCAGACGGTTTATCATTCTTTTAAGTTTTATATGTGTTATTTGTATATGTTTATGTAAATATGTCAATGTTCAGATTAACAACCTCTCTCTTTTCCTCCCCCCCCTCTTCCCCCTCATGGTGGCCGGAGCGTCTCAACCTAAGAGGTCAAGGCAACAAGGAACAGGGACATCCAAAAGACAAAACCCCAGAATCAGCATGAAGGCAACACCCGTAAGTCAGCTCACATGCACACAATCCAGACATCACAATGACCACACGCATTAACTCCCTAAATGTCAAAGGGTTGAACGCCCCTAAAAAGCGCAGGCTCCTATACAAGGAACTTAAAAGACTAGGCCCAGACATAGCTTTCCTGCAGGAAACCCACCTTCCCAAGACTTTGGGGTTATCCCTCAACGACCACATATACAGCACGGGATATGAAGCTAGAGCACACTCCATACTGATACACAAACGCTGCCCACTACGGGTCACAGGGGTCAACCCAGATAAGGACGGGCGATACCTTATACTCTCTGGGACACTATATGCACACACTATACACCTGATTAATGTCTATGCACCTAACGAACCAACCAGAGACTTCTGGGATCAACTGACTGACAAACTGCAGGCTCTACAACACGGCATGATTATAATGGGAGGCGACTTCAACGCTGCTCCGTGCCCAGCCACAGACAGGGGGACCATAAGGGGTCTACCACGCTCGCACGGTAGAGGGAGACAAGATAGAATGGTACATGATTTCATAAGCACATCAGGTCTAATAGATGTGTGGAGGGCACACCGCCCAGGAGAGGTCGACTACACATTCTATTCCGCACCCCATGACTCATATTCCCGCATAGACTATTTCTTAGTTAACGACCAAACCATCCAGAGAACCACTAAGACATCATTCGGGTCTATCACCGTGTCCGACCATGCTGACATAAACATAGAACTGGGCAACCTGTGCACGGGTACCCAATGGAATTGGAAACTAAACACCTCCCTACTGCAGGACCCAGTTATCAAAGAGACTATTCGCAAGGAGATAGTAGAATATTTCCAACTAAACACCACTCAGGACCTGACACCCACCACCATATGGGCCACTCATAAGTCGGTCATCAGGGGTGCCCTCATTAAGGAAGCTACCAGAAAAAAAAAACGAAAAACAAAACACCTAAAATCCCTCCTACGTGACCTACACACCCAAGAACAGAGACACAAATCTAACCCCACCCCCGAAGGGCTCACAGCCCTACAAACTACCCGACGCCACATCAAAGAAACCCTACTGGATGACAAACCCAGGGAATTCAATGACGGCATTAGACAGAGAGCTAACAGAATACGGAACCCTCTCAGGTTACGAGGTCAACCTATCCAAATCTGCTGCTCTCCCAATAGCCATGACAGCAAACGACACGACACACATTAGGAATCACCACCACATAACCATAACACATAACGCTATAAAATATCTAGGGATACAACTGACCGCTGATCCCCAAAAGCTTTACGGGGCAAACTACACCCCCCTTATTAGGACCCTGGACGCAGACCTCGACAGATGGACAGATAAACCCATATCTTGGATAGGGAGAGTCCACACGATAAAAATGAACATACTCCCCAGACTCCTCTTCCTCTTCCAAGCCCTCCCCATTCCCGTCACTAAAAAGGACCTAGCCCTCCTTACAGAGGACAATTGGGGACTTTATATGGCAACGCAAACGACACAGATTGGCCCGCAACATACTATATAGACCCAAAGACGGAGGGGGGCTGGGTTTGCCCCATCTCTATAACTACTACCTTGCGGCCCAACTGGCACAGGTGGCCATGTGGCATTCAACACCGGGTGACCGCAGATGGGCAGACCTAGAAGCTGGCTTAACGGGAGCCGACCTACCCCAATTCTACATCTGGTTACCCAGAGAACACAGGGCTATCCTGCGCACAGGTTGCCCAGCCATACTGAACTCCCTACGGGTGTGGGACTCCGCAGCCCTGAAACATAAACTAACCACGTCCCCCTCCCCAATGATGCCCCTGTTGAGAAATAGAGCTTTCTTACCGGGAATGAGGGCCCGAGATTTCAAAAACATAGAGGAGGCGGGACTGCAGAGGGCGATACACCTATATGAAGGGAATCAAATAGTGCCGTTTGAAAGGTTGACGGAGAGGACCAGGTTAGGCCCCTCAGACTTCTTTAGATATGTCCAGATTCGAGACTTCGCACAACACAAACTAGCAAAAACGGCAGCAACAACTGCACCCACAGGTTTCGAACGAATTTGCCTCAAAGAAAATCCCCCAAAGGGACTTATCACAAACCTATACGCTCACCTATGCACAAACAGCACCGATTGGGGCGACCTCCACTACACCACACAATGGGAAACCGACCTCAAAGAGACACTAGAGGGCACAGACTGGAGAGAAATTTGGGACGCGAACAGGGCTATCTCAGTATGCCTCACCCAACAAGAGCAGGCCTACAAGACCATGCTGAGATGGTATACAACCCCGGTAAAACTTTACCGCATGCAAAAAACCCCGGACGACCTGTGCTGGAGAGGGTGCGGACATAAAGGGACTTACATCCACATGTGGTGGGACTGCCCAACAGCACAGGCCTTCTGGAGAGATATTGGGAACCTACTGCAACAAGTATTCCATAGGCAAATAAAAGTAGACCCATGGGTGTTCCTGCTCTCGAGGACGCTAGACGATTGGCCGAGGAAGGAACAAAAACTCTTACATAAAATAACATTAGCGGCCAGACTTACCATGGCGCAGGCATGGCTTAAACCAGAGATCCCCCAGGTCGCCGCAGTAATTCATAAAATAAAAGACATACAGGTTATGGACAACCTCACAGCACGAGTGAGAGGCAATATAAAAACCTATGATAAAATCTGGGAATTGTGGATGGCTGGCGACTGGGGGTCGTAAAGTAGACCATGCCAGGGCCACCCCGCAGACCCAACGCCCCAAGCTGACACAGACACCAACCTGACACAAAGGGAGCCCCCTCCTACACGGCGCTCCGACCTTCACCATGAGGTAACACCCCTTCCCCCCTCCCCAGACTATCCTCCCCCCTGTTTTGCCACAACTAAGAGGACGAGGGATAGACCAAGTCTATTCAACCACAACATCGAGAGATCATGTTCCTTATGTATCCAGCCAGTACGCATTGTTTGAAGGTGTATAATTCGGTACACTACGCTCGGAGTAAAGATCTAAGCCACTAGGCTGGACCCTCCTGGCAGTATACTAACTCGTTTAACTACGTTTAACTATGTTTCTTTTTATTGTGTTCTTTTTACTGTGCTCTTACTATGTACAATCTCCGTAATGTATAAATATGACACCAATTAGCGAATACATGCAAACCTGAGAAACTATGCCTGAACTGCAGACGCGGTATGTTCCAATGCAAACTGTATCCAAACCAATGTAATCGGATGAACATGCCATGCGATGCAAATATGTATAACAATGTCATACCAAAAATAAAGAATTAAAAAAAAAAAAGAATCAGGCTTTTGAACACATACTGGTGTGGACTTCAATAAGTCACCAAGAATAGAAGTTATCCATACCATGGGTCATTGCTTCTTCTCTGTCTTCATGACTGTAGTATTCAGGCACAGGTAACACAGTCAGTATAACCATTAGCAACACTGTTTCATAAAACACCAGTATTGGACGTATAAAACCTAGCATCTGGTACACAGCACACTGTTTTCATTTTTGGGTTGTCATGTACCTCAAGGTGGTTTTTTGCTTTTTGGCCCTCTCCTCTTGAAAGATGATGATATAGCATCTTGGATATCCATATGGTTTGTAGAAGTATTAACCATTTCCTCATCTCCAATGAGTATTGGCATGGTGGGCACAAACTCTTGGGTTAATGATCTCTTAAGGTCATCTGAAGCTCTCTGGGCATTGATTGCTTTTTTTGCATCTGCTGTAGCATCCTGAAAAAAAGTTATTTGCAAAAGTCTACTATTCATTAACTAAGTTCTTTATGATTTATACATGTTCGCTTCACATCTCATCCACCTCCATATAGGTGAAGCTTTGGCCATGTTAAGTAGCTGCAGAGGTTGACTAAAGAGAGACCTTGGTGGTGCATTAGAGCCTGGGTCCAAAGATGTTGTGCCATGATAACTCCTACTGTCCCATGGAGGATGGTAAGAGAGAAATGAAATACACTCTGGCAAGATGCCGCACTAGCTGATCAGGCTCAAGGCCTCAAGGCCTCAATTTAATAAGCATTCTAAATGATTCATTATGGTTAGAAAGACTTTCCAAATTATACAGAAATTCCCAAAGACTATTTGTAACTTCTGTAGATAAATCATTGGAAAGTTATTCTAACAATATTGAATAGCTTATTGAATTGAAGAATAAGCCCCAATATTCATCTACAAAACTATGGTTCGAGCTACAAAGCCAAGACCAGTTTTAGGGGTTACCCGTGGACATCCACGATGGGCAGTCAGTGTTCCAGTGTTAAATTCTCATCAAGTATTGGATATATGCTTTCAGCTTTTAAAATAGAAGTAAATAAAAGGAAATTGCAGCACTTGAATCTGTATTATGTAGCGTTTGTGAGAAACTTGGGTTTAACTGAAAAAATATTTCAAAAAGTGCCACTAGAGGGAGTCGTAAGGTTCAGTTATACATGCTTTTAAGTTTGTTAATGTAAACGTGTCTTATGTCTGGTTTTCGTCCACAACTATTGAAATAAGAAACTAATCTTCAATCGGAAGAAGAGATCGACAAAACAGACCTCTCCCAATTTCCCAAATTGTTGTTATATTGTGAGTTTAACCCCTTAAGGACACATGACATGTGTGACATGTCATGATTCCCTTTTATTCCAGAAGTTTGGTCCTTAAGGGGTTAAGGGGAGAAATTTTAGGATATTTCTTTAAAAAGCAAATCATTTAATAAATAGATCTTGGAAGGTGCAGGTTACGATTTTCTAGTATGTTTTCACTGAGTATTTAGTTGTGATGACCTGCAAAATATAATAATATATAATATACTGTATTGCACACGCTGAATATGTAATTTAGAGTTTACATTGTGTGATATTCACTAACAATAGTATAGATGTCTTTACATTTTGGTTCATTTTTTACCAAGTACCTGTATATGGTAGTGGGGGGGGGGGGGGAGTCGGGGAAGAAAAAACATAAAGTGGAGCTCTGCCTGTGTAGTAGGATATAATTTCCTCATCCACTTAATTTTTTTTTCAGATCAGCTATTTTGACCTTATATTTGAAATTCACTTAGAATTAATTTTAAATTCTAATTTTAGTCATTTGCCCCGTATATATTTAAAAGGTTAGTCCAAGCTCAATGATTACTTCAGTGCTTTGAAGTGATCATTGTGCATGAAGTCTATATAGAACACTGCACATACAGAGTTAAGGACTGCCTAATGTCAACTCTTTGCATAAAATGCATCTGTCACCACACCAGTAAAGTTATTCTGCATGGGCAGGTCTTCCATTAATCTATGCTGGAGGGGGTGTGGAGAGAAGGAGACATACATTCATATGTGGTGTACCTGCCCCAAGGTGGTCAACTTCTGGGAACATGTTAGCGATCTGATAGCTATAGTCAATGTTCTTACCTAATGGACAAACTAATGGCCCATGAAAACCTTTCCTAAGCCTCAAGTATCCTCCAATGCCTCCTTGCCTCCTGGATTTCCCCTCCAAATAACACTCAATTTGGAGTTCAGGGCACCGAGCAATACCTGCTTAACCCCTTAAGGATCAAACTTCTGGAATAAAAGGGAATCATAACATGTCACACATGTCATGTGTCCTTAAGGGGTTAAAGATTGACAAGACCTTGGCACAGTCACGATCCAAGTGTCAGGAGTCTTACCTGAAGTGCAGAGATGTTTGCTCACCCTTGCAGATAAACACAGTCCAAGGTGACCAGGTAAAAAAGACACCTGGACTGTGAATCTATGCACGGGGGCTGTGCAGGAAAGGTGCTCCAATACGCAGTACAGACAAGGTCACAAGCTGAAGGATAGTCAAGGTGTAGCCGAAGTCAGAGGATCCCAGAGGTCAGGATAAACAAGGAGTAGCCGAAGTCAGAGGATGCCAGAGGTCAGGATAAATGATGAGTGGAGCCAAGGTCAGAAGCCGTGGTGAATCTGGATAACAAGCTCAGGAGGCTAGAAAGCAAGAACTACACACGTTTACCAGAATTTAAGAACTGGCAATGTTCTCAGGGAGGGGCAGAGTTTTATACCCAGCTGTTGAGCGATCTGCCTCAGATGAAGCACAGGCAATAGCCACAGAAGAAGTTCAGCCCCCTAGTACTGCAGACATAGCCATGTATAACAGGGCTATTACTACCTAAAAGAACAGGGTCTGCTGTGGTTCAGAGGCAGTACAGCAGGCCCAGTACAACAAAGGACCCAGGTCTCAAATCTCCTGTTTGGCACCTGTGGGACAGACACACCTGGTCGTCTGGATGGCACAGGGCTTACCCTGACACTGCGGAATAACTCCAGAGTGTTTCACTGTATCTCCCAGTCAGACACTCAATGCCCAAAACGAGTGCAGGTGATCCCCACAGGTTCTCATACACACATACCCCTAGTACTTTAGACCTTTTCTCTGAAAAGTCATAGTACTTTAGACCCTTTTCTCTGAAAAGTCAGTGATTACATTAAATTAAACAGAATTTGCAATAAATGAAGTGTGTAAACATTAGATGACTCTTTACAGGAAGTGTTACATGCAGGAAAGTGTGACCAGGGCTGCATAAGCAAAATTATTCAGCAGAATATTGAGCAGTGAGACTGTAGGGGCATGATCTACACACCAAAACTGCTTCATTAAGCTAAAGTTGTTTTGGTGACTATAGTGTTCCTTTAATACGTCACCTTATTGGGTGAGGGAATCAAACTCTATCTATTTATTATTTTATTTCAACTCTAAGCCCACTAGAATGTATGTGACCAATGGACTTATTTATATCTGTTTATTTTTGGGCATGTTTTAGGGAATTCATTCCTTACCAATTTATTAATGTACATTCTGCTCTTTGTAGATAACACTCAATGTATACATCACAATTCATGCTATATAGAGAGGTCTGTTACTTCCTTCAGTTTTAGGGTCTTTTTCGATAGATATCCAAATTGCTTATGTTCCTTTAATAGGATGTGCTTGAAGACAATTTATTAATGAAATGTTCTTGACCTTTTCGAATATATAATAGCACTGTGCGGTTCTCTTATAGCTGTCACATTACAAGCTGGAAGGATTTAAATATTTTATACGGTGCAAATCTTAAATCCTTCTGTCTGAAAGAATCAGAAGCTAATGCGATTGTCTTTCATCATTGCAAGTAAATTACATCTATTCTTTCGGGGTATCGTGTTATCTTTAATTAGTTAACCTACATCCTAATTTGAGCTTCTCATAAACCTTAGCCTCTGTTGTAGGTCCAACAGCTGTATTATGTCACTAGCAACTGAAAACATTTGCGAAGTTCCGGAATGCAGCAAAGACTTTTTATGGGTGCTGCAATAAAAGGCAAATTGAATCCACACACACTCAAAAAAAAATGCATTTCTCTGTGATTAAAAACGTACAGCGTTAATTAAAACCACTGTCTAGGTGTTGCCACACAGCAAGAGGTGAAACAGCTGATTACAATTCTGATTTGGGATGAGAGTTGAGTCAACGAATATAGTACACTTTAATTGTTCCGTCAACTATTGAACTCCACTGAGATTATTTCCTAAACTCCAAATATAACTGCAAAACTAAACATTACTCTATGATGTTATTTAGCTCTTGAATTAACAAGGATATTGCATAAATGGCAGGCCAATTTAACCGAAAAGGAAAAAAAAAAAAAATGATTTTAGAAAATTTATGGAATTCACATATTTTGGTATCAATTTTGCCTTTACCCACAATTTGTAGTTGTTTCCAAAACAAACCTGTTTGGCAATCCAATATACATGCAGAGAAAAGGCTTCTATGTTCATAACAATAATAATTAATACAGTGATTGAATTTAAGCGAAAAAAACTACCATATTTTATAATATAGCCAGTTTACTGTACATTGTGATGAGAAAGTCGAGAAAGTTGCTCCAATATATTCCAAATTTCCTACAACATTTAAATTAGTAAAACTTGATAGGGTTATTTAGTAACAATTCAAAGTGAATGATAACTAAATTTCAGATGTAAGGCCATTCAGTGTCTCCACCCTCTGCATGCAGACACTGAACTTTCCTCATAGAGATTAATTGATCCAATACATTTCTATGAGGAGTTGCTGATTAGCCAGTCCTGTGTTTGACTTGTGCTGGCTCTGCTTCTGATCTGCCTTCTTGACAAGCTCAGCCAATCCTATCAGAAAGCATTGTGCTTGGCTCAGATTCTCACTTCTTTTTTTGCTATATTTAGGAGGGCCAGAGGGGCTAGATGGTGGTTTTAACACTATAGGTTAAGGAATACTTATGTTTGTGTTTCTGACCCTATCGTGAACCTTTAATGCTGGGAGAGAATCAAAATATTCCAAATTTAAATGTTTTATTCTGTTACTGCACTAATAGATTAGGAGAGAGCTATACTTTGTACAGCTCATTGTCTGGGTGCTGTGTCTCTTTTGCACCTACTGCTGCAATGTTAAACATTACAGTTCCAGAGAACTTCCCTTTGTCTCTTATACCCTCGTGCATTCCTTATCCCCACTTTGTGTCTGTTATGTCCCCTTGCATCTCTTAGGCACTCTTGTGTCTCTTACACCCCCTTGAATCTCTTACATCACCTCTTGTGTTTCCTACCTACCCTCTTGTATCTCCCACCCCTTTCTTGTGACTCCTATGCACCCCCTTGTGGATCTTACACCCATATAGTGTCTAATCACTTTCGGACTCACTAATCACTTCTGGAATCGTAACAGACTTTTGGTCCATTGTCTGACACTGGATGTCCGCATGTGCAGTAGACCCCGCTCGTCGTGGAATGGAGGAGGGGCTGGGCTATGACCCAGCGCCGAGGGACATCGGTGCTGGGATAAGGTAAGTAAATAAAGGGTTTTTAACCCTTTATATTCCGATGTGAAGGGGGCGCAAGGGTGGGGGGAGGCAGAGGAATCGGGAGTGCCAGGAATACAGTTTTGTATTCCTGGCACTACAGTATCCCTTTAACTTTTTTTTTGCTGGAGATAAATATGGAAGCATTCCCTGAGGCCTTTCTGCGTAGTGTCTCTCATAAACATAAATAAAAATAATAAAGTAAACAAAAATAGGGGAATCCGGCTAAAAACAAAAGAAAAAAAAGAACATTGTAGTGTGTTTGGTAGAAAAATCACAGATGCCTACAAATGCTCTAACAAGATGTAGAAGAAAGCAGGCATATCAAGGAGCCTCTCCTGATTGTGTTGGGGGCCAGGAACTCCTTCCTTCAATATTCAGGATTATAACAGGAAACGTTCCATGAAAATCAAGGGTGTTCCTCTTCCTCACTGTGGTGTATTACCAAACTCTATAAATTATTATGTACGCATACACATATAAACTCTGGTCCGTCTACTTTAACAAATATTTATTCAGAGACAAAACAACAACAACATACAACTAATGACACACAATCTAACTAACTATACCAACAACAACAACAACAACAACAACAGCAACAACAACCTAACTAACAATAACAACTAAATCTTATAAAATCACCAGATCCCACTCACAGTTCACCATGATAAAAATTACCCCATGTCTGCTTAAGGGTCTGCTTAGTAGCACAGCCAAGAAGGAACAGAGAGGAATGAGGATAGAGGGGAGTGGCTATCTCTCTCCTGACTTGTAAAGGTATTGAATTACCTACTTAACATATCAAAGGGTAAAGCTTATCCCCCTGTAAGAAAGATCTACATGAACTTGATCACATGACCCCTGGTCACCATGTTAGTTTGATGACAGAATGTCACCACACTCACCTCCTCTCCAGCTGAGGAGTTGGAGAAGAGGAACATCCCCCCAGGAGATCCAATGTTTGTTAGGGGAGGAATATTTAAACAGGGAATTATCGGGAAGGTTTTTTTGTTGCAATTTGTTTACACCAGATTGTTTTATTGATTCATTGTTTTTATTGCTTAGATGGTTTATTGATTTATTGCTTTTATTGCTTCGTTGGTCTTTGAGAAAGTCTGCATGCTATGCAAACAAAAAAAGTAGGTGTCTTATTTCACGATTGTCGAAGCTTCATTCTTTTGTTTTTTTGGGTCACTTAATTTTTTTGTTGTAAAAAAATAAACAATTAAAATATATGTATTAGTGTTTTCCTTCTCCCAATCAATTGGCTTATTATTAGCATTGCTTTTTATATTTTTGTGGTGATGTTTTATTTCAGGATGCCAAAGAAAACGTCAAAAAGCAAAAGGGGTTTAGCATTGTTATTTTTAATTTGCCCACATATTTGAAACACCACTTGACAGGTAAGTGAAATAGTTTTTGAACTCATAATTGTCATGTGTCAAGTCATACAGTCAAATGGAACAACACCAGAGAAACTCTTTATTTACGTCTTAAATAAATTCAATAACTTCTCTTTTAGAATTTATTCGAAGCTTGTGCATATGTCGCGGGCCTCATTGCCACTCACTAGTATATATAAACCTTTCTGTGCCTTCCATATATCGTACTTAAAAAGAAAGGATAAGGGCACTCCAAAGGTTCAATTTCAGGCAATTTATTGTCACTAGAATGTGCAAAGGAACATTTCGACCAGTGTGGTCTTTATGAAGCTTGATTAAGACCACACTGGTCGAAACGTTGCTTTAGCACCCTGGTTCTAAGGTTGGAAGATTAAGTGCAGTTCCTGTGTTACATTGAGGTTCCATATTTCGTATTGTTTGCTTGCTTACTTGACTTGTAGCTTTTCTGATGCTTACATCTTAACTTGGTTTTCTGATCTTTGGGTTGTGAGCTTGATTTTCATTCTTTGCATATCTGACCTCAGATTGCCTGTGGTTTCCTGGTGCCCTTGAACTTTGCACTACATTCGGGTAAGTTTTAATATATCCTGTTGTTAAAGGTTTACTCCAACCTCTAAAACCACTTAAGTGATTTAAAGTGGTCATGGTGGTAGTAGTCATTATGAGCAGTGTTTCAGCTTGAAAAAAACTTAAAGAAAACTTTCCACTGCTACGCCAGCAAATTCAGCAAAAATTCAAGGTACTTACTTTTCCAAAAGATCTTCCCCACAGCGCACAATACAATAAACCCTTTTTAAAAGGAGCCAAGCATTAATGTAGATAATCCAAGATGTCCAAGACGGAGACACGTCATGATGGTTAAAAACGATACATCATCATCGTTACTGAAATTCCGAATTGTATAATAGTTGCACAAAACAAAAGAGATTATGGCAGCAGAAATAAAAATGCAGTGAAAACGTTTGCGGACAGATGGGGGGGCATCTACACTTTGACAAGAGCTCCAACTGTTGAAGCTGTTGAGAAAGCGTTGATTTAGGCGCAAAACTCATGCAGCTTTTTCGGGCATGTGTCTGTCCTGTATGCACCCCTCCTCCCCAGTATGAAAATCTATATGAATGGTTGCATTCACTGTAAACAGATATTACATTTCCTTCTCCAGAAGGAGAGTCATTGCATGTACAGTCCACCATTAATCTAATGTCTCCAGTTGTTCCCTTCCAAACAGCGTACTATTATTTCTACATTTTATCACAATTAACCTTCACAAGTGAGACAGTTTGTGCCATGCTTTAAAAACACATATCAAGCGTTATTCACTTAACCCCTTAAGGACACATGACGTGTGTGACACGTCATGATTCCATTTTATTCCAGAAGTTTGGTCCTTAAGGGGTTAAAGAACACTATAGTGTTAGGAATACAAACCTGTATTCCTAACACTATAGTGCTGGAGTAAATATTTAGGTCCCAGGCCCCCCTTTAGAATGGAATTATTAGGTATTTTTCTCCATCGCTGCACCAGTATCTCTGAGCCTGACCCCGCCTCCATGGCTGAGATCATTAATCGTGATGATCTCAGCCAATCCACCGCTTTCCCATAGGGAGATTATTACGCATGTGCGGCAAAATTCCACGCTGCGCCAATCAGCATGTCGTCAAAGAGATGCATAGAATCAATGCAGCTCTGTGAGAAACAGTCAGCGCTTCCATACAGATTGTGGGGACTTTGAACGTCAGAGCTGCATATTATGCATATTATGCAGCACTGACCCGGGAAGCACTTCTAGTGGCCGTCTGATTGACTGCCACTAGAGGTTTTCCTAGTCAGCAATGTAAGCACTATATGTTTTCTGAAAAGGCAATGTTTACATTAAAAAGCTTGCAGAGTCAAACTATACACGCCAGAAGCACTACATTAAGCTATAGTAATTCTGGTGTCTACAATGTCCCTTTAAGAGAGAACTTTTGGGAATGTAAAATTTACTTTGTATCCAATTGTATCCAATTTGACTATTTTGTCCTATGTTTTTCAAGTAATTTTACATGACCGCTGTTTAGTGAATAAACCTTATTGTGTTTTCAGTGATCTTTTTTTGCTTGTTGTAAGCAGTTTCTAAGACTGCAGTTAGCCTATTTAATTTATAACATTTTACAGAAAATGAAAAAAATATATCCCAAGCAGTACTGGTAAAATGAAAAATATTCATCTTCTGCTCTGATGACTTAAAACTATAAATCGAATCATATTATGACTACTGATAGAGGCAAAAAACATGGCAAAACCATAGCTGGCTCAGAAACAATCCTTTGGGAAGAAACTGTTGTGTTTTTTGTTCCAATATCATTTGTTTCTTTTTATTTTGCTGTTGAAATGTTGTTGACATGACTTTAATATAGATTCTCATCGTGTAGTGGGGAGTGATGTAAGTCAGAAGCATTCAGCAGGCCGGGGCACGGAGGACATTTCCCATGAAGCCAAGAGTATTACCGCCATTCTAATAGTTGCAGAGCCAGACGTTTTGCCAACGAAGACCACGGGGGAATCTGGTTTTGATAATTTTTCTGACAAGGAGACTGCAGAGCAAGCAGGCCAGGTCTCGAGGTGTTTGTGATGAAGAAATAAAGTGCTGATTTTTCAACCTTTGACACCTACATGTGGGGCAGTTAAAAGAGATCTTTGGCAGGGGTGACAGAACTTTTAGGGCTGAAAATTGAAAATTACAGCCCCCATGATGCGTTGCATGTGAATAAGAGGAAAAAACTGCAAGCAAGTAAAGGCCCACAATATTTGAATCAAATAATTTCTTAATAACTACATAAAAATATAGAGACCCTAATGGCACATTTAAAAAAACAAAACCATAAGTCTGCAAGCGTGTTGGACCAGCTCCCTATTTCATTATTATTGTTATAAGTGTTTCGCCCTTAAAGTAAATTTTTTCAACAATGGACATTGAAAAGTCAAAGAGTTAGTCCAAACCTTTAAAATAAAAAAATTCTTACATTTATAATTTATTATCAGCCCCCTTCCCCACCCCCACCCTAAAATCTGTGAAAAGACATTTTACTTACCTGACATCCAGCGCCGGGCAAAGCTCTTGGGGCAGATCTTCCATGCCCTAGCCTGACTTCATCCCAGCACTCCCGCGGTCCAATCACAGGCTTCACATAGAGAGGCCTGTGATCGGACTGTTTCGCGGGTTCAGAGTGCATGTGCACAATCTGAGAAGACAGAGGGTGGGTGGGAGGGCTATTTTACTTACAATTTAAAAAAAAAAAACTCTATTTAAGTTACGGAGGGAGCACACAGTGGGAGGAAGAAAAGCTATTTTTACGTCTGTTGCCAGCACCCTGCCATTGGGCAGCTCGGGGAGCTAGAGGTGCAACTAGCCCTGGCACGCAATTAAAAATAACTCAGTATTTGCAGCGTTTAAAGCTGAAACACTGCACATCAAGACATCAAACATCATGAACAATTCAAAAAGCAGAAGTGGGCATGGTAATTGGAGTAACCCTTTAACACAAAATTATTATTATTATTATTATTATTATTATTGGTTTTTTTTTCTATATTCTTTATTTTGGTTGTGCAGATAGTACATAAGTGCATGCATTGCCTCAACAGCAATGGTTAAGCATAATGATAACAATTAGAAAACGGGACATTTTCTTTTTCTTTTTAAGTAGTACATTTGGTCTGTAAGTGAGTCAGCCATGTCTCGAAGTATCGTTTAATTGAGGATGTGTCTTTCGAAATGTGAAATAGACATGTTACATCATTTTATCAAGCAATAAAATCATGCTAACATTGATAAGGTTAGGTGTATAAACTGACAGTGTGGTCAAACAAGACGGTAAAGTCAAAAACAAGTAGAATTATCCCGTCTAGAACTGCAGCACGGTATATCAGATGTAAGGCAATTAGTGAGTGTTAGACATATGGTTTAAAGTCAGCGAGTGCATCATAGATTATACAATACACTGGTCATTCTAAAGTCGGGATAGTAACTTGTAGGTCTTTATGTCTGGGGTAACTGCGCTAGATTGAGTACTAAACGTGGGTAGAAAACTCTGACCCTAATGAGTGGAGAAAATGGTAAGGGTAGATTAAGTAAAAAGAACCTACAGATAAAACTGACATATAAAAGATCTCAACTAGTAAAGTAAGCCCCCCATGAAGGCTTGGAAAAGTAAATGGATAGATTAAGGTACTAAGCCCTAAGCGTACCAGGAGATCTTCTATTGAATCTAAATTAATAAGCAGTAGAACAGAACAAATCATAATAAGTGCAGAGAAAAAATTGATGAGTATTGATAATATAAGAGAAATAATAAAAGAGAAACAATAAAGATAAATAATATACTCTACCTTTATTATGTCTCTTATATTATCAATACTCATCAATTTTTCTCTCTGCACTTATTATTTGTGCTGTTCTACTGCTTTTTAATTTAGATTCGATAGAAGATCTCCTGGTACGTTTAGGGCTTAGTTCCTTAATCTATCCATCAAATGCTAGATTGAGTTGCACTCAGTGTTAGGAGAGTTACCGAGGAAGAGTTACAGAGGAAGAGAGTAAAGCATAAAACTGGTCAAAATATATAGAAATCAAAATCATATATAGAGTTATCACAAAATTCTATAGAATATACCTGGGGTTTTGGATGGTTCGGCGAAGCATGTTGGAACTTGACCTCCCAGAAGTTGGTAAATAATGTCCATATGCAATATCTGAATCTGGGTAGTTTTTTGTGTATTCACATGGAGATCTCCTGCTCTTACATCAAAGAATTCCATGAACACTTTGATTTTAGGGCTGTAGTAGCTTGGATAAAGTCCTTAAAATGCATTTTAATACGTGTCAGCATTAAAATTTGAATTCCCATCTGTTAATGAATGAAAACTAATACGTCAGTTTTTTGGCAAGAAGTATGTGAAATTCTCTAGCAAGTTTTCAAGTAAATGTAACATTTATAAGCTGCCAGTGACGGTAAAAAAGAAATAGGTGTTTCTTGGAAATGTTTCTCTCATTGAAGTGTCCCTTGGTCCAAAAATGTAGGGAATCGCTGGCATCGAGCATATTCATTCAATGATCATTTAAGAGCACAAAGCATTGAAAAATCCCAAGTAGGATTGTCATGATTGTAGTAGGTGAATATGAGAGCATAAAATCTGGCTAATTCTGGTTAATTACCATTATTTTTTGATAATCTTTTCAAATGATCACACTCTGTTAGAAACACCTTTCAAATTATTAATGTAGAAAAAAATGTTTTCCATAGACTTTAATGGTGACTTCTGTAGATAAATAATTTAAAATGTTTTTCAAACTGTGATAAATTGTAAAGCTTACCCAAAAATATTAAATCAAGGTCATTGAAACAATGTTTTCAGCTTCAGGGTTAAAACAGGAAGGGGGTGCAAGGGGGGTGCAAAACTACAAAACTCTATTCCTAACACGAAGGTGATCCTTTGCCAACTCTGTGAAAGGCCAGAAATGCCAAAAATGCCTCTAGTGGCTGTCTAGAAGACGGCCACTAGAGACAGTGTTAACCCTGCAATGTTTGCAGCTGTCAGGCTAAAATGACAGGGACAGTGCACCCAGACCCCTTCAATGAGATGAAGTGGTCTGGGCGCCTATTGTGTTCCTTTAAATATCGCTAACATTGTATGGTAATAAGACAGAATGATAATGTTTGCAATTCTTTTCATGCACAATTCATTTTTACTACAATTTTTTTTAATTGAGCCTGATTCCATGGAATCAAATTCCAAACCAAAAATACTAACACTGTTCTGTTGAAATATGTTTAATAGTTACCAGGTGTGCAGTTTGACACTAGTCTAGAAACAAACATTGTTAGTCGGTCTTTATAGATCGTCAAGTAAGCCAGCTTCGACTTGATTGCTCAAATAGGTTCAGGTTTAGGTCATAAGGCTAATGGAAAAAAGTTTTTAGTAGTCATTTGGGCCATTTCATTGCAAAGTATGGAACAGCTATATTTCTTGGTGCTATCAGTACCTAAGTCTAAACGACTTGTCTCTTGTTGCCTTTAGTTAATAATGTTCCACTTCTTGGTTTCAGATCAAAATATTGTCATACAGTCCAGTAATTTATGTCTTTGCCATATCGGGGAGCCAGATATCTGCGGAATTGGAGTACACAGGGAGGAAAGTTTAAAAGGCTGATTCGTAAAAATGTTCAAATTAAAATTGACAGACAAATCTTTTTTGTTTTATGGGCTGCTTGTACGGGCAGCAGAATAAAGCAACAGTTTGGTCTCTTTTGACCTATATTCTTCCTCTGAGCCTTTTTAAATGGGTTATTCTGGATGATTGTCTCTTATTGAAAAGCTGTTTGACTGATACAGACTTGACTGGGCTCTTTGTGTAACAGTTCGCTAAAGTCCTCTCTAAACTGCCTGTTTTCCACCACTTAGTGTTCTCTTAGTGTACAGCTTTTCAGAGAACCAGACTTTAACCCCTTATGTGCTGCAATAATTTCTAGTGGTAACTCAATTATTTAATTGCTTTCTGGATCAGTACAAACTTTTTGTTTTGTGACCAAATGTTTATGTTCGCATGCAAATAAATCCCTCATAAATGTTTTCTAGACTTTTATGGGAAATATTTTTCTCATTTATTTTGTAGAGTCGAAGTTTGAGAATTTGGAATTTTATTACCAGCATTAAGCATTTCACATTCAGTGCTCTGCACTAATATTGGCTGTGAAAATATTTTCTTTTGTTACCTTATGATCTTTTGTTAAAAAAAAAAACACACACACAAACATACTCTGCTTGGATATCAAGCAATTGCAAGAACAACACAGGTTTATAACAAAAATAAAAATTATTTGTTAAATATATGTATGGCACAATTATTGGCACCACTTTAGTCAATATTTTGTGCTACCTCCCATTGCCAAGATAATGCATCCGAGTCTTCTTCTATAGTGCTTGGGAGGTCGGTGAATACATGGCAAAGGATATGAGACCATTCCTCCAATGCAGAATCCCTCCACATCCTTCAAATTTCGAAGCCAACATTAGTAGCCTCTCCTCTTCAGTTAACCCCACAGGTTTTCTATGGGGTTGAAGTCAGGGGTCCCTGATGGACAGCGCAGAACCTTGATTTTGTGGTCAGTAGGCCATTTTTGTGTTAATTTTGATGTATGTTTTGGATCATTGTCCTGCTGGATGAACCAACCACTGCCCATTTTAAGTTTTCTGGCAGGGGCAGTTATGTTTTTTAATATCTATTGATATTTAATAGAGTTCAAGATGCCATGTATCCTCACAAACTGTCCTCTGGCTGAAAAACAACCTCAAAAACACTAGAGATCCACCACTATATTTAACCGTGGGCATGAGGTACTTTTCCATATGGCTTCCTCTCTGTGTGCACCAAACCCATCTCTGGTGTCTATTGCCAAAAAGCTCTACTTTGGTTTCATCCATAGACCCGATCCCATTTTAAGTTCCAGTAGTATCTGGTAAACTGAAGATGCTCGAGTATGTTTTTGGATGAGAATAGAGGCTTTTTTCCTTAAAATCCTTCTAAGCAACTTATGGTGGTGCAGGTGACATCAAACTGTAGTTTTGGAGACTTTGTGACTCCAAGAAGCAACTCAATTCTGCAATTCTGCAACTGTAATCTTTGGAGATTTTTTGGCCACTCGAACCATGTATAAATCGGTGTTGTGTTTGCAATTGTTTGATATCAATGAGAGCAGAGTACTCTTGTGTATTTTTTTTTTAACAAAAGGTTAAACAATAAAGACAATTTGTTCAGCCTTCTTTGCTCATATTTACTAATGTTGCCTATATTAGAGCAGGGCCCTGTACAAATGGTATCATCAAGTTCACGCACTAAATTGCAAAAGAAAATCATTAGATAGAATAACTGTTGAACATTTCCATAGACAGTTGGATCAATTTAATAGAATACGACCCATAAAGTGCACATTCTAGAACAAGAGGTCATTTTCCAGAAACAGAGGGCAGAAGGTTATCCATCTGAAAGAAAATGTGCAACTTGTTCCTCATTCTTCCTCATTCTTTCGTCAAACATTTCTTCATAAAACCATCTCATCAGACGTATATATTTAAAATGATGTAAATGTCCTTGAAACATGGGGTGATGCAGTAATTAGGTTGTGATTCTATTTTAGCGGAATCATTAAACTGTTTCAAAGGGAAAAAAATACAACATTAAGGTGAGATTAGGGATCATAGGGGTTAGGTTTGGGTTAAAAAAGGTTGTTATGGTTAGGAGAGAGCTCAAGTTTTGAGGTTGTTTAAAGTTTCAGATTGCCAGCCTTCCAGGTAATGTAGACTGTAACTCCCATCATAAGGTGAAACCCTAACTGTAATGTAACGCTACATCCTAAAAAAAACAAACGTTATCCCATTATATTAAATAATTATATTTGTTTGCCCTGCATAACTTTTTTATTTGTGTGTCTTCTTTTGGGGTTGTTTAATGGTTTACTGTTTGTATTACCACATTGTCTTTATCATGGTGCCCTTTTTATCAGCAATTTTGTTATTTTTTTTTTGCTCAACTTAAATATTTTTGCTTAACTTAAATAGTTAGTAGGCTCTGTAGACTGTTTTTATTTGGTTGGAGTAACTCAGATCTGCAAATGCACAGAGCGTCATGGCACACATATCCCATCTTACTGCAGACTTTTTTGGGGGGAATAAGCACATAATTCAATTACTGATACATATAAATAACCCTAACCACCAGTGCAAAACATCCTTCAACTGATTACATCATTTAAAAAAGTAGTTAAACAAACCTACCTGGTAATCAATTACCTCCATGCACAACTCTACTGTAGGTTTATTTATTTCCTACCCTTTAATCAATACCAAGTCCAGGTTCTGCCAGCAGCCCATTCCTCTTACTATGACATCCTTGCCCCATCACTGCAGGTGGAGAGATGATACGGAGGCAAGGCTGTAGGTCAGCATAGGGGACATGGACTGGGATTTCGTGCCTCTGTCGAACGTCCATCCCCAGCATGCTATGCAGCCTGACAATGAAACGTGTTCTAGGCTGGCTAATGATGGTGATAGAGGTGGACTTACCCATTAAACTATGCACATACAGACTCTTTGCACCAGGACCACTTCTAAATAGCAGGTTGTGGTGCTTGGAGTAACCCTTTAAAAAGCCACTATAAGCACCTATTGCTTCTGAACACCATAACCACAAAAATAAGCATTTAGTGGTTATGGTGCTTGGAATGTCCTTTTAAATATTTCTTTCTTCTTTCCTCCAACTGAGTTTTATGGAAACAATGATACTGTCTGTAATAAAAAGGAAAAAAAATCTATCAAAACAGAACTGCTTTGAAAACTATCACGTATTAAATAATCTATCATAATTCTGAAAAAAAGGCCATCACATTCCATGTCTGCTCTTTTTAATTTAGTTTGTGTTTTGGATATCTTGACATTTACTAGTAAAAAAATAAATCAAGCATATGCTTGCCCTATATAGCAAAAACAACATGTCTTTACAGTTCTCAGATAGTATATTAGTACTGCTAAAATTGTATTTATTGTTATCATGGAACACCTTTTTATTAAACACTGTGTGGTAGTGCAGAGTTTACTGTGACCTTAAAGGAACTCTCTAAACACCATAACCACTACAGCACACGGTAGTGGTTGTGGTGCCAGCAGTGCCCGCTGCATACAGGCTGCTCTTGGCCTACTTACACTGCAGCAGGATCTTGATGTCTCTACAGAAAAAAGCACAGCTCAGCTCTCAATTACAGGTTAAACAAAGCTCTAAAGTACCAATGGGGCATACATATATTTATGGACATTGGGTTGGGTAAGGGGTTTTCATTTAATAGATTTTTAGGGTCCTTCTGTCAGGGAATAGTGTCATCTCCTTGGCACTCTAGAACTAAAAGAGGGTGTTTATTGTCAAGGAGTGGGTTGGCACCCTCAAAGCCACCACACGTGTTGTTGGAGTAGGAAGGAGCATGATCCATCATCGTAGTTAATGATGGGTCGCCAGGACCACAGTATTTAAACCCTAATCTTTCACTTGGGTGGTAGCTAAGAAAGCTACTTCTTAATCCCTGGACATTTGCACAAAAGCAGGGAGATGCTGTAGGACTTCAATCCGTGACTCTGTCCACACCTACTCATACTTCTCTTCATTGAGAGGAATGTAATTGGAACAGAAGGGTATGGGGCCATGTGTGTGTTGATGACGTAAACAACCCCAAAATAGATATGTTAGTCTGACATTCACGACCATATAGATTTAAATGGAACATTCCATTACATAGGACACTTCACCTCTGCCCATGTTGTGGCGGAATAAAAAAAGCTATAATACTAGGCCTTGCAAATTGGCATCAGCATATATACAGATGGTTAACCTTTTTTAATGGTTTATTCAGGGAACCTAGTAACTTGTTTGGGAAGTAATTCTTGAGCAGTTTGGCCCAATTTAACAATCTACCTAATCATTTTCACCAACTTTGCTCCTACAGATTTGGAACTTAGTAAAATTAACTTAATTAATTTAGCTGAATCGGAACAATTAACACGATAAACATAAATAATAAATTTACAGAGTAAGCATCACAGGTTACTTGAAGCAAAACATCTAACATATTCTACTTTGTACCAGTAGGACTACTAGGCCACACAGTTAAAATCTGTTAAATAGAGTGTTAGTAAATATTTCTCTTTTTAAAAACAAAATACTTTTTATGTTGCTAAAAAAGCTGAACAAGCTTTGATCTGAATAGCCTGTATATTAGAAAGTCAAACTCTGTCTTAAATCCACTGCTCATTTTAAACTGCTTGCAGACTCTCTGGGGGTAACAAAACAAAAAAAAAAATCAGTGCTTCTTTACAAGAATCAGTGCTATGTTAAGAAGTAAATCTGCAACTTATGGTCCCTTGTGAAAACTTGGTTAGTGAAGGATTTGCAGCTGGTTGTGTAACAGCACGGTACTTTTAACCTCTTGTGTGCCAGATGAGCAATATAGTGCACAGTGACGAGCATACAAGTGAACAATAATCATGGTCAATTTAGACCCTTTTACTGCCAATGTCTTAGAGAATATAGTCCCATTTGTTTTCATATTACCTTGTCTTTCCTTTAATAATGTACCAATAACAATTTTTCAAGGACCACTATAGTGTCAGGAAAACAAACTCGTTTATAGTCCTCAGGTCCCCCCCACCCTCAGGGCCCCCCTCCCGCTGGGCTAAAGGGGTTACAACCCCTTCAGCCACTTATCTTAATCCAGCACCGGGCTCCCTCGGCGCTGGTGACCTCTCCTCCCATAGGAAGCATTACTCAATGCTTTCCTATGGACGTTCTGCGTGCTCAGGGCTCGAGTCCTGCAGGAACGCGTGGGAACGGCGTTCCTGCACTTTTTTTAGAGCAGGAACGCCATTCCCGTTTGTGGTCCTGCAGGCACTCAGGGGGTGGCAAAAAATGCCACCCCCAAATGCCCCTGTGTTCCCCTGTCATGGGGGGTCCAAGAGGTGGCCTAATGGCCATCTGATGGACTCCCCCGGCAGGCTCTTGTCTCTCTGTTCATCGGGCTCAAGTGGTATGTTCCCCACCAAAGGAATAGGTGGTCAAGCTCCACGGAAAGAAAATAGGGTAGGTCCAGAAGAGTTTTACAATGAAACTATTTTATTTGCTCTTTGAAATAGATAAAATCAAAGACAATTTTATAATCAATAACACTGACGCGCTTCACTTTCAACAAGGTTTTCAGATATATTTGATATGTTTTTTGTTTTTTAAATGAATCATCAATAACTAATATGATCACTCTAATCCATTTGTGTTGCCACTGCTTATTTTTCCCAGAATGCTTTAATTATGGTACATTAGTAATAGTTTATGGTTACAAGTACATGGTATCAGAGGAAATCAATTCGACAGATACCCAAACAACTTGCAGATTTCTACATACAAAAAGGCCACACTATATACGTATCTGCTGACAGCATGCCGAACTCACAGTGGTATTGTAAAGAAAGCAGCTATGTAAGGTATAACGATGTAGGATATTATCTTAAATGTAAACACAAGTTTAAACACAGCAATTTGGGTAGAACAAGTGACAGATTCATTGTACTATGTGTAAACTACCACCTAGTAATATGTGTGACATTCACTTTACAATTCACCATAAATTAGTAAAAGAATGACCCAATTTTTTTTAAAATATAAGCAATGGGTAGTTTCAAACACCATTATTGCTAAGGCAAAAGGTAATGCATATTTTGGTTTTATGAGCCAATTTATTATATAATGTATACATTTAGGTATAAAACATAAAAGTTATACTCTTTTCTTCATCTAAGAATTAGAATAGAATAGAATAAAGACTGTTTTTTTTCATTGAAATGTTCTTCTGTAATTTTATTCCAATATACTACTTACCCTTCTATGACAATTAAGTTTACAAAGTAAAAAAAAAATACACGGGACCAAAAGCACAATTAAAACCAAGTCAATCCTGTAAACCAATACATAAACATTAGCCCAGACCTTTGTTCTCAATAGTATTCGATAGCTTTGGTCATGTCTACTTAATCAAAGGAACAAGTTGCTAATTAGCTTTTAGGAGGCAATGAAGACTAAAGGACGTAGAGCACACAGGCAATACAGAAATAAATCATTTTCTTTGTGTGTGTGTGGTAGGCATAATTCTGAAGAGTTAATTAAATAGGTGAATTGTAGATAGATCCCAAATTTTCACCTGTTTAAACTTCCTCTTGGAATATGTGTTACTGGAAGTACAGAGAGCTGTTCAGCGAGGTGGTGAAAGGGGTTTCTACTTTGTGCAAAAACTAATCAAACTCTGTGGGTGTCCCAAAAAAAAGAAACCTATTAGCGACAATATCAACACAAACAGAAAACTGGAAACAATTAATGCTTTCCTTTTACATTTATTCGCAGATTTGTTGTGTTGATCAATGTTAAACTAATGTCTTGAGTGTTTTATGACATTTATTGTAGCATAATCAAATAATGTAAACGTTATTGTATTTTTCTTGTTCCTCTCCAGCTTCACGTTCGAGGTTTTTCAAAAGAATTAACATTCTGAATAGGTCTAAAAGCTTCTGCACACTGTGCAGCACTGCTATTCAGTGTCTCCACCCTCAGCATGGAGACACTGAACCTTCCTCATAGAGAAGCCTTGTTTTAATGTTTCTCTATAAGGAGATTCTGATTGGCCAGGACTGTGTTTCACTTGTGCTGGCTCTACCTCTGATCTGCCTCCTTGGCAATCTCAGCCAATCCCATGGGAAAGCATTGTGATTGGCTCAGAACACCACTTCTGATGATGTCAACAGAAGCAGGCAGATCGGGAGCAGAGCCAGCAGCTGTAGACTTGAATACAAGTAAGATTTTACTATATTTAGGGGGATAAGTGGGGGCCAGGGGAGCTAGATAGTGATTTTAACATAATAGGGTCAGAAACACATGTTTGTGTTCCTGCCCCTGTTGTGTTCCTTTAAACAATAAAAAAATATAAAAAATACAAATATAGATTTTTTTTACTGCTACTCCTCTTTTTCCCTCTGTTACTTTTCCTCAATTAAGTTGAAAACGTGCCCGTCAGTGTATTCTAAAATATATACATATTAAATTTGGTTTGTCTGATTTGTTTCCCGAATTTTTTTTTCTGTTATTGAAATTCAGATGAGCTGCACGGCCATCTGGCCAAAATGTGTCCACCCCCACCACTATTTTTTTGTTTATTTCTAATTTTGTTGAACATAATCACAATAGTAAGAACATAATGCAAATGCATCCCATTGCTCCTTAACTTTATCCAACTTAGGTATGTGCACATGATTTTGCTAGTCCTGTTGTTACATTGCTCAAGGGTTCATAACATGTGCTACTCAGATTTATTTTTAGTTTATTGAATTGGAGGATATAACTCAGCAACCCTAGAATTAATCTTTGCCAAGAGTTGCATTGTGATTGGCTGGGACTAGACCCAATCAGAGTATTTAGGGAGAGCCTAAAATATTCACAAAGTGTATAGCGACACTTATAAGATTTCTTTGATAAATCCGTGACCTAAAAAATATGCCATTTTAAATCTGATAAGGGAGTGTCAGAATGCATATCACGGGCGAATTTATATTTGCCATAAAATTCTATGTTTAACGTTTTTGTTAAGCACCCAGGTAATAAGGACACATAACAGAAAATCAAGTGTTCTAATGCTTTAGCTGTGATGTATTCTGCGATATAAGCTTTTAAACAATACTTTCATTCAAGTACTGATTAGCTGAATGAGTGAAATTAGATTTCCAATGCTTTACTCTTGAGGACAATTGAACAGCCTGTTCTAGGCAATCTATTTGAACCAAATTGTTTTGTTATCAGGTATTTTTTTCTCTTTGACAACTGATTAACACCATTAATAGGATTTTGTATCTAGTGGCTGGTGGAGCTGTCAGGGTATAAGAACAAAATAGATAAGGCACAAGAAAAAGTCAGCATTTCTTACACACCGCTAAAGGGATCTACATGAAAAAAAAAAGTTAGAAAAAACTGTTGTTTTTTTTTTTCAACCAGCATTGTTATATTCAATTTCTCTCTATGCAGTTTCCTTTTCTTTGTGTTTCCTTTTCCTTGGCCTTCTAAAGTAATAAATAAATACATAAAACAAAAACCAATAAAAACAACAGCCAACAAAAACCAAAGTGCTTTGTATACCAATATTGGAAGTGCAATCTACAATATAATTAAATTAAAGTGCTATCAATATTTCTATAGGATAGTGTATACAGTGAAAATGCAATAAAAAAAAAATACTTACCTAGATTTCAGTAAGGCTTTTGACACTGTTGCACATAGAAGGCTTATCAATAAACTGCAATCTTTGAGTTTGGATTCCAATATTGTTGAATGGGTGAGGCAGTGGCTGAGTGACAGGCAACAGAGGGTTGTAGTCAATGGAGTATATTCGAAGCTTTGGCTTGTCACCAGTGGGGTACCTCAGGGATCTGTACTTGGACCCATTCTCTTTAATATTTTTATTAGTGATATTGCAGAAGGTCTTGATGGTAAGGTATGTCTTTTTGCTGATGATACTAAGATATGTAACAGGGTTGATGTTCCAGAAGGGATAAGTCAAATGGCAAATGATTTAGGTGAACGAGAAAAGTGGTCAGATTTGAGCCAGCTGACATTTTTTTTTTTTCAATTCTTTATTTATTGTCCAACAGACATTAAAGCAGTACAGTAGTATATCATTTATGTGCTTTGCAGAAGCCTTTGGTGTACGCCTGTATATTTTCAGTTGTCTGTCTCTTTTTTTTTTTTTTTTTTTCAACTTCAACAATATAACATAACATAGACGTGTGTGCTACAATTGCATCTATATATAAAACACATGTTTGTACAAGTGAGGTTTGTTGTTGTTATTTCTATTTCAGTTTTATTTTTTTCCCCCCTTTTGAGGAGTCAGTCCAGGTTGGCGTCAGTCTGGCCTCGTTTGAGGGTGAGTCGTCCTCGCCTTTAGGGGTGTGGGAGACTCTTATTTGTCTGGTGGTGAGGGTGAGTGTCTACTTCCTGCCTCTTGGCTCAGTAGTGGAGTCATTCGTTGTATTGTTCCCATGGTGCCCATACTCTGTTAAAGGCTGTCGTGGTATTGCGTATCTGTGCCGTCATTTTGTCCATTAAGTAGTTGTCTTTGATTTTGGCTAGGACTAGGGATAAAGGTGGCGTCTCCGACTGTATCCATTGTTGTGCTAGGGCTCTACGGGCTGCTAGGTATAACATGTTTAATAGTCTCTGTTCGTGTCTGTCTAGTCCGTCTGTCGGTCGGGAGAGTAAGCAAGCCCACGGGTCGGGCGTGAGTCTTTTGTTCAGGATGCAGGAGCTCATGGCTATTACCTCCCCCCAGAACAAGGCAACTTTTGGACATTGCCACCACATGTGAATGTAGGTGCCTTTTTCCCCGCACGTACGCCAGCAGGTGTCTGAGGGGCTGGTTTTCATGTGGCTTTGCTTGACCGGGGTTGTATACCACCTAAAGAGCGTTTTGTACGCTTGCTCCTGTAGGGAGGTACAGATAGATGTTTTTGCGCATGCTTCCCAAATGGCTTGCCAGTCTGTCCCCTCCAGTGTGTCCCCTAAGTCTGCTTCCCACCTGTCTGTGTAGGTGATTGTCCCCCATGTCCCTGCTTCTGTGCAGATGTGGTTATAGAGTAATGAGATAAGTTTAGTTGGCATGTTTTCTTTGAAGCATATGCGTTCGAAAAATGTTAAGTTTTTGGTTGTCGCTGCTTTGACCGTGGCTGTTTGCGCGAAGTCTCTGATCTGGATGTAGCGGAAAAAATCTCTGTTTTGCAACGGAGCTAGGGATTTTAAGTGATCGTATGTTACTAATTGTTTGTCGATGTATAGGTGTATGTAGCGTTGTAGTCCTGTGGTTTCTATGGCTTTGAAGTCTCGAGCCCTGAGTCCCGGCGGGAATGCTTTATTCCGGAGAATTGGAGTCATCGGGCTTGGGGTGTTCATTAGTTTATATTTCTGTGCTACCTGGTCCCAGAGGCTTATTGAGTTGAGGATGGCTGGGCAGTCTGTTCTAAGTATCGTCCTGTGTTCTCTGGGTGTCCATATTAGGAATTGAGGTAGGTCCGTGCCAGTCATTATGGATTCTATGTCTACCCATCTGCGTTGGTCTATTGGGCAGTGCCAGTGTGCTATTTGGGCGAGTTGTGCCGCTACATAGTAGTTGTGTAAGTGGGGCAATCCCAAGCCTCCTCGTGGTTTAGGGTTGTATAGTATAGCTCTGGCTATTCTGGGTTTTTTCCTCTGCCATATGAAGGCGTCTATAGCCCTCTGAACGTCTGCTAGATCTCTTCTGGTGACCCTGATCGGTAGTGCTTGAAAGAGGAATAAGAGTCTGGGCATGACGTTCATTTTAACTGAGTGGAGGCGCCCTAGCCATGTGATGGGTTTATCTGTCCACTTGTCTAAGTCATTTTTTATGGTGCGTAAGAGGGGTGTGTAGTTGTGTTTGTATAGCGCAGTGGGGTCAGCTGTAAGTTGTATTCCTAGATATGTTAGCGATTCCTGGTTTATCTTTAGTTGGTGTTTGTGCTTGATATATGATGCCTCGTGTTCTTGCAGGTGGAATGGCATGACTATGGATTTGGTGAGGTTGACCTTATATCCGGAGACTTCTCCGTATTGTAATAAGAGTGCGTCTAGTCGGTCCATGGATCGTGTCGGGTCAGTCAGTGTTAAGAGGACATCATCGGCGTATGCCGCTACTTTGAATTGTTTGTTTCCTATTTGTATGCCCTGTATCAGTGGGTCTGTTCTAATGGATTGCAGTAGAGGTTCCAGCACTAGTGCGAATAGTAGGGGCGACAAGGGACATCCCTGTCGTGTCCCATTCCGCACTGGGAAGGGGGTCCTGGGGGCTCCAGGTATGATTGTCTGTGCTTGTAGATCCGTATACAGGGCTTTGATGGCACTAAGGTATGTTTCTGGGAAGCCTTGTGATTCAAGTAGCTGGAATAGGAATGGCCATTGGACTCTGTCAAAAGCCTTTTCGGCGTCTAGGGAGAGGGCGAGTGAGGGGGTGTTGGCTTTGGACATGTACCACATCAGGTCTGCTCCGCGGCGGGTGTTTTCATATAGCTGTCGTCCCGGCATGAAGCCGACCTGATCCGGATGTATTAGTTTGGTCAAAAGGGGTGTTAATCGTATTGATAAGATTTTTGCGAATATTTTTAAGTCCGAATTGATTAGGGATATTGGCCTGTAATTCGTAGCTAGGGTAGAGTCTTTGTTTGGTTTTGGTAGCAGTATTATATTGGCGGTAGCCATGTCTCGGTCTGGGGTCCCTCCCCGTAGAAAGTGGTTATATAATTTAGTGAGGGGGGGTACTAATTCTTCCTTGAATTTTTTGTAGTATGTCATGTCGTATCCGTCAGGTCCCGGTGCCTTATTGCCTTGCAGTGTAGAGATTGCTGCTGTAACTTCTTCTTGAGTTATAGGCTCTTGTAGGGTGTCTGCTTCTGCTGGTGTCAACTTTGGTAGGTCTGTGTGTGTCAAGAATTCTTTGATGTTTGCGAGTAGTTGTGTGTGTGCTATCTCAGTTCGTGGAGTGTGATCGTATAGTCTGCTAAAGTAGTCGGTGAATGCTAGGTTGATGTCCCTAGGTGTGTTTACTACTGTGTTAGCGGAATTACGGATCATGGTGATGGGTTTGGAGTCTTGTCGGGGTCTGAGTGTCCGGGCTAGTAGTGTGTCCATCTTATTGGCTTTCTCGTAAAAGAGGCGCCGTGATCGTAGTATAGCGTGTGCTACATCCGTTATTGTTAGTTCTTTGATGGAGTGTCTAAGTGTCTGTAGTTCGTTAAATTTGTCTGTGGTGGGGTTGTGTTTGTGTTGGTGTTCTATTTTCCGTAGTGCAGTCTGTAGTTCTAGAAGGCGTTTTGTTTTTGCTTTTTTGTTATGAGTGGCTGTTCGGATGAAGTGGCCTCTCAGTACTGATTTGTGGGCTGCCCATATGGTCGTCGGATTTACGTCGCCCGTGTCATTGATGCTAAAGTAGTCTGTGATTGTTGCCCGTGTGGCGCCTAGTATCTCCTCATCATTGAGTAGGTTTGTGTTAAGTTTCCAAGTCCAGGTTGTGTGATAGTGTAGTTTCCCTAGTGTGATCGATATGTCGGCGTGGTCGGACCACGTGATGCTGTTGATCTCTGAATGAATGAGTTTAGTCATGCCAGCTCCGTTGATGAGAATGTTGTCGATTCTGGAGTATGTGTTGTGTGGTGCCGAGTAGAATGAGTAGTCTCTGGTATCTGGGTGTTGTAGTCGCCACGCATCAAGTAAACCCGTGTGTTGTAGGAAGGTGTGCATTAATTTGTCTTGTCCCCCTCTGCCCTGTGAGCGTTGCGTGCCTGGTTTGGAGCTTCTGTCGAGAGTCGGGCAAGGGACTGCATTAAAGTCTCCCCCTGCTATTAAGATGCCTCCTTGTAGTGTGGCTATCAGGGTTTCCATGGAGTTCCAGAAATCAGGGTTTGGTTCGTTGGGGGCGTAGATGTTGACTATATGTAGTTTCATGCCATGTATAGTGCCTGATATGGCTAGGTATCTGCCCTCGGGGTCAGTGTGTTGGTGTGTTAGTATGAATGGGCAGGTTTTGCGTATTAGGATCGCGACGCCCGCCTTTTTCCTAATTGCTCTGGCTTCATGCGTCTTGGAGTATGTGCGGTCTTTTAGCCTGACTGGTGTAGTTCTGTGTAGGTGCGTCTCCTGCACTAGTGCTATATCCGTCTTTTTTGATTTCAGGTCTCTCAGTAAAAGTCTCCGTTTTTGAGGCGTGTTGAGGCCCCTGGCGTTTATGGATAGAATCTTAAGTGTCATGGTGGTGACGTTGTGGCGCTGTCTCAGACTGTTTGGTCCTCTGTCAGGGCTTGTCTTGGGTCGAGTAGGTTCCCTCCTCGGTTGTATTGTTGCGTCATGCGTATGTTTACGGGCAGTAGTCTCACTTGCACTCATGTTGAACATTAAAACATTATAACTATTTACATAATAAAGAAAAAAATTCCCAAGTACATATAGTCTGGTCTTACATTCTGCCAGAGCGAATCGGGGGTGGCTTCTCTTCCCGCGGGTCATATCCCTATGGTTCCAGCAGGGTCGAGTGAGCTCCCGGTCCACCTTGTCACAATGCAAGAGACTCATTTACAGCTTATTTGAGATAACATTTGCATAACACTTTTACATTTAGATTGCATTTCCCCTGTTCTGTATTTAGGTTAGCTTGGAGCATGCCTAGATAGTGGTGGTGGAGTTGCCTGTGTGCTCCTCCATGTTCTCCAGTGTTATGAGGGGGGGCGGTGTTGGATGCCATAGGTGGGACTGCAGGGCGAATAAGCCCCCCCGCCCCCCCCAAGCGGTGTGAAACATAGCCCCCCCCCACCCCCACCCCGGGTGCCCCGAGGAGCGTGGGGTGACACTCCCTCCCCTCTTTTTAGGTCTCCAGTTGGTGTCTCCCAGTGTGGGGGGGTGACGGGCCCCGGCCTTCCCCGCCGGTTTATGGCAGAATCTAAATAGAGTGTACCGCCACAGGGTATGGGGTTGCCCCTAATTTTCTTGTGGTCTCTCCTTGGGCTTTTCTGGGGCCTAATGGGTTGCCCCCTGGTGTCCCTCCATGGCGGCTGGTTCTTCCCTTTGCCCTGTGTGTGGGTTCCCATGCCCTGTGTAGGGAGAGGTATTGGGGCAGCGTCTCGGTCCCCTTGTGGTGTGAGGAGCCGGCTGGCGTGTGTAATCCCTGTGTATATGTGTGGTGGTGGTGGTGGTGGTGGTGGCGGCGGGCCCCCCCCCCCCTCCCCCCTCCCCCCTCCCACCGTGGCCAGAGTCCCCCCAGGCCTAATGGTGTGATCAGTCCCCAAGTTCGTGTAGGGGGTACCTAATAACCAGTCCGGTGGAGTGGTTGACCAGTTCCGTTGTATCCGGGCGGTAGCTTATGTGAGTCGGTCCTCTGCTTCGCCCGCTGTCTGCCATTCTCGGGGGAGTGAGCGGAGCTCCGGCAGGTTGTCTCGTGGCAGGGTGAATCCCGGCGGGGGGTCCAGGCGGAGGTTCCGGAGAAACTTCAAGGGGTCGCTTCCAGGTAGTAGGGTGTGCGTCGCTCCTGCTCTGAACGCCACAAGCTTGAACGGGTGCCCCCATGTGTACCAGATCTCCTGGTTTTGCAGCAGTGTGGTTAACGGCTTCCAGTCTCGGCGACGCTGTAGAGTAGTGGGTGACAGGTCTTGGAACAGGGTGATGGTGGCAGACTGGTAAGTAAGCTCGTGCTGTCTGGCGTATTTCATCACTGCTTCTTTCGTCGTGTAGAAGTGGAAGCGAATGATGATGTCCCTGGGCGCCATTCCTTCTGGTCTGCGGGCCCGAAGAGCCCTGTGTGCTCGGTCTATTGTCCATTTTTCCTCCGGTATGTCTGGCAGGAGATGCTTAAAATAATATTCCAGTTTTTCTACGAGTGCCCCCTCGTTCGGTGTCTCCGGGAGGCCTCTTAGCCGGACATTGTTGCGTCTTGAGCGGTTTGCCAGGTCTTCTATCATTAGCTCCATCTCCGTTATTTTCCGCTCCGCAGCTCTTGTGTGGGCCACCGTGGTGTTGTGGGCCCGTGTAACTTGCTCCATCCTCTCTTCCAGGATTGCGGTCCGGGCGCCTAGCGCTTGAATTTCCGTTTTGACCTCTCGTGTGCTTTTGGATATTTCTCCTGCGAGGTAGTTTCGGACCTCCAGGAGTTTGCTGAGGATGTGCGTGGTGTCTGTTTGTGCGGGCAGTTCGCTGTCCTCCGTGGGAGTCAGGGAGATGGGGCTGTGTGAGTCGCGCTGGCGTCCATCTTGTGCGGCCTGCGAGCCGCGCGGCGTGGTGAGCATGTCGATAACGGATGTGGAGGTTTCTCTCCTTTCTCCTTTCTTTTTCCGTTGTTGTTTGGTGCCGGTTTGTGTTTTGAGCATTGTGCCTGTGAATTTGCTGGGTTTTGAGTCTCGATGCCTATTGTAGGTGCTCGATTGTTGGTGGATTTAGTGGAGCTCTTGGTCTACACGTCCATTTTGGTCGGTAGTCAGACCACGCCCCCGAGCCAGCTGACATTTAATGTGGATACGTGCAAGGTAATGCATCTTGGACGTAAAAACCCAAGGGCAGAGTACAAAATATTTGATAGAGTCCTAACCTCAACATCTGAGGAAAGGGATTTAGGGGTGATTATTTCTGAGGACTTAAAGGTGGGCAGACAATGTAATAGAGCAGCAGGAAATTCTAGCAGAATGCTTGGTTGTATAGGGAGAGGTATTAGCAGTAGAAAGAGGGAAGTGCTCATGCTATTGTACAGAACACTGGTGAGACCTCACTTGGAATATTGTATGCAGTACTGGAGACCGTATCTCCAGAAGGATATTGATACTTTAGAAAGAGTTCAGAGAAGGGCTACTAAACTGGTTCATTGATTACAGGATAAAACTTACAAGGAAAGGTTAAAGGATCTTAATATGTATAGCTTGGAGCAAAGATGAGACAGGGGGATATGATAGAAACATTTAAATACATAAAGGGAATCAACACAGTAAAGGAGGAGACTATATTTAAAAGAAGAAAAACTACCACAACAAGAGGACATAATCTTAAATTAGAGGGGCAAAGGTTTAAAAATAATATCAGGAAGTATTACTTTACTGAGCGGGTAGTGGACACATGGAAGAGCCTTCCAGTAGAAGTGGTAGAGGTTAACACAGTGAGGGAGTTTAAGCATGCGTGGGATAGGCATAAGGCTACCCTAGCTATAGGATAAGGCCAGGGACTAATGAAAGTATTTAGAAAATTGGGCAGAATAGATGGGCCGAATGGCTCTTATCTGCCGTCACATTCTATGTTTTAATTTGAAACAATGGTTCCTGTTTTCCTGAGATCTTCACTTGATCCCTTCTGCATACTCTCACAACTCTACTAAGGGAAATGAGGCAACATATGCAAAAAAGAAGAGCTGCTTGAGCAAACGTGCAAATACATTCAAATGAGCTCCTCAATATCAGCAATATCAGCGCTCTTTAAAAAATGATTAGCAGATAAATGCTCCTTTCAAGTTTGGCACCATAAGAAAGGGAAAATACACATAGCACAGACTGTACAGTAAATAAAGCAAATACCACGTAATTCAGTCAGGTCTAAAAGCCTTTAAATGAGTATATCGTATGTAGTGGTCACCCAGGATTCCCACTGTGCAGCAACTAGGCTTTTGGATCGGAATCTCACACTGGATATGCACACCCTACGCGTTTTGTTGCTCAGACTTACTCATGGTTTAACAATATCCCCCAAATGATAAAACATCAAAAACAAATTTAGACAGTGTTTAATTTTATCTTATTTATAACTTAGAATTATAACAATTGTTTATCAGTTTACAAACTGTTTTATCACACAGAGGATATTGAACAGAAGATTTAGCCACGGTATATGCAAATAGAGAGGCGCAGCTCAGGGGCTCCGGGGGTCCTCTCATGGTTTAGTAAACCCTACGGTTTGACTCGGGAAAGATAAGGATACTCCTCACAAGGAGATTCTGTCTCTCTAACAAATGTAGTGGAGACATAAAGTGGTCTGCAATGTACCCCAGGTAAGACACTAATATATTCTAAAAAAATTGACTACTTACAATGGAAGGAGGGGGCACGGAACATCTGGTACAATAACCACCAATATGTGTTGTTTTGGATATGGTACTTGCAATATTCCTTTAAGGCAAGATTTTTTTGTGCTGCTACCTTCACTCTCATCACCATTGGTTTCTTTAGTCATACCATGTTTTCTTTTGAGCTACAATACAAACTACCTTCACACACCTTTGGATCTTTACAACTTTACCTTATATGCCCCTATTTCCAGAGTTAGACCCTTATAGGTCAATGTATCTATTCCCTATTGCAGATTGAGGTAAAAAATGAGTTACAGATGATTCAGAATGTTTCCTAATATTAAAATAGTTTCAAATAATCCTAAATAGTTAAAAGTATGGGCTTATATTCACACAATCATTACTTAATTAAATACCTTGCTTTTGCTGTGGCAGCTAAGGGACTGTTAGTAATATGATAAATATACCGAGCAATACAGTAATACCCTAGTATATTATTATGAAATCAAGCTATAACAATGTTTTTATACAGTTACAGTTAATGTTTTATGAATTAACAGTTACAGTTTTTTAATCACAGTATGATGGTAATAGCTTGGCGACATAGCAGTTAATGAAGAATAGCATTTTCTTACATTGAGAAGGTGTTCTTTAAAGTTTTCCTATTATGGAATGGAAATGCTAATCAGATCTCCGCAGTGCAATAATGGATAATTAAAGTAATTGTTCTTTTGTCTTAAGTATGTACTTTTGCTGGTGCCTCTAATTCAATAGCTGCAGAAGGAGCTAATGTTAAAAGGTAAATAAAAAACATTGTCGCTTGACCTAATCATTATTTTTCCCGCATGGAACCTGGGACTAAAACTACTTTATTCATTCCATAAGCTAAACCTTGGCAAACTTTGCCCTTCACAGAAAAGAGCTACTAATTCTCGGGGGCAGTCTGGCTGTGTTCTGTGCAAATGCACTTTTATGGTCCACAAATCAGGACTTGGTTGTCCTCAAATGTCCAGTGCGTGTGTATGTATGCTTTCCATTACAGACTACGAAAGATGGGGAACCTCAGTCAGAGCTTGAACATGCAGGACACGTACCGTGGCAGTTCGGGGGATCTCAAAACAGTGTGCTTTGTAATTATGATCTTACCTTATTAAAAGTTGTCTTATTAACCACTACATGAACTTTCTAATAAACAGAGCAATTTTTCAATTTTTGCTATTGTCTGTACATATAGATTGCCTTACATTTTCATTATAACAATTAGAATATGTATTGTAAAACCAATCATTATCTGTCTGTCTGTCTGTCTGTCTGTCTGTCTATCTATCTATCTTTATCCCATGATTCTTTTCAGTCACAGCACCAGATTTGGAATGTATTCATTTTGTGTTCAAATGCTATGCTGTACTCATGTCTTGGGCAGTCCATCTATTTATCCATTTATCCATCAATCCACTTTATATAGATTATGTGATCCACCTGTTATTTCACCAAGCACCATGTTTGGTGTGACTGATACTGTTGTGCGTGGGACAAATTTAAATAAAAAAATAAAATAGAAAATTATAATACATAAACAAAAAATAAATAAAATAAATAGTAGTATGAAAGTATCATTTTACATAATACATAATTTAATAGACTTGAAAATAGCATAATCAACCCTTCTAGTTCAGCATTTAGCAGACAAGCCTTTAAATCTCCAAACTACAAATGAGGGTCACCTTTTTGAACAAACATTGTTCATTATACTAATTCATTAATATTAAAACATAGTTTTCACTTGTGGTGGTGAATGTAATATTATTACAACTAAGTTACAATTTAGTCACTTTATATTCTTCTGTATATCAGGATAGTTACATTTCAATGTCAATATACTTTGTAACATTGCTTTATATGTGACGTTTAATTCACAGGAAAGTTCTGAGTGCCTCTAAACAAGCCCCATCTTTATCTCTCCGATCTGCTGGTGACCTTCTCCTGTCCGCTGCTCGCACCCTTACTCCTAACTCGAGCTTGCAAGACTTCTCGCAGTTAACTCCTTTCCTTTGCAACAGCCTGCCTACTCCCATCAGACTCTCCACTAGTCTTCAATCATTTAAGAAGTCCCTCAAAACCCATCTCTTCAGAAAAGTGTATGGCCTCCCAGAGTAATTTCTACTTCAAAAAATCTCTCTTGCGCTCTCTTAAAGGGTGACGCTCCACTCTTACCTTCCAGTTCTGTTACTTTTTCACTTTACTCCCCGCCCCCCCCCCCCCATTGCCAATCTGTTTTTTGGTGGCTGAATAAACCACCATTTATCACTACGCTGCGTACTGAGGCTCTCTTGTTGCGATTAATGGGAGTTACATTTTGCAGGTTTTACCATAATTTAGTTCCTCTCCCATATAGGATGCTGAGAGATGAGCTGATGAGACAGTGCAATTAGTCTCTTCTCAGCTTCTCTGCCAGCATATCATTAGTGGAAGAGAGTCAACTGCTGCCTGGGAGAGTAACTGCCACCAATCTCAGGAAGGCCAGAATGACTAGATCCCAGTTCTATTCTAAGATTAAAGAAACCTTCACCCTTGCTTTAATTCAAGGCCTGACCTAGCTTTAACAACAACCCAAACCTTTACAAAATGTATACATTAAAACAGACATATCAGTGAAGCATGTATCTCAAGGTACTGTAAATATTCATAACCCTTTCAGCCATCAGTTATTACCATGTCTCCAGAATGCCTTGATGGCATTATTTCCCAATAATGCATGCTCACCGTTATAAATCATTTCTCTTTCTCTCTCTGCATATATTTATATATATATAAAACTCTTTATATCTTTCTTCTTAGTTTTCCTTCATTTTTTTTTTTTTTTTAGAAAGTTAAAACAAGCTTTCATAGCAGTAAATTCTTGGTCAATAATAGTTAATGATATCAGCTCATTTGGAACATCATCACTGTTTCATGCAGACATTAATGTTACTCCCGCTGATAGCTGGAGCAACTGCTGTGAGCACAACAGAACACACTATAAGTGATCATTTGCAAAACATCATTTTTTAACTATGTTGCATGCTAACTATGCTAATGTTGCAGAAGAGCTGTCTTACTAAATCTATACACCAGGGGGCATGTCACATTGGTGCTTATAACAAATATTATATTTTTGGATTCTGGAAATACCAGTTTGCCATTTTTTTCAGACCATCACTTACACTTGTGTTCTAGGATTCTGACTAAATTAATTAAAGCCACAAGCCCCCACCTGTATGGACATCGCTATCCCCACAGCAGAGAATCATTTTGTACATCACAATTCTTGCTGAAATCTTGCAGGAAAGTACAAAAGCCTCTTCTGATTACTATTGCTCCATGAGTGCAAGAGGGGTGTTCATATCTTTCCCACTGTTGTCATGCTTCTATAGCTGGTAGGAACAAACATTTTTTAAAGGCAAAATACAGACCATATAACAGGAAACTGGATTGTATTGTCATGGAGGTAGGTTCCTTTAAAAGACAACTGTCTTTCCAGATTTTTCATTATTTTATTTACTTATTCCTATGAGGTGTGAAAACTAAAATTAAATTTAGAGAAAACCAGTTTGTTCTACAAGTGGGTATCTTCAACTTGGCTCCCAGTTAATCATCATTAAAAAAAATCCCAGATTTTACTGTTAACATGAGGTAAAGTCATGATTTTATTAATGACAGGGAGGCGAGTGTTATGCTTACTCTTTCTTTAATATATTCCTAGGTAGCAAAGAGAAACGTAAGTTGAAAGAGAATATGAACAAAAAATCCGACATACCAACTCTGCCTAGTTACAGGGCAGCCAACCAGGATACAGGAATAGTCTATAAAGTGCCTTGAACTAGCCTCCAGCTTCCTCTTTCTTTGCTGCTCCTCAGACAAGCTAAGTATAATTTTCTATTCTCCATATATAATTTATGGTTTTATGGATTTCAGTGTTTGGTTACTGTGTTTATTATCTGACTGTATTGTGTGCACTGTTGGGGGCAGTAACCTTAGGTTTTCTGTCCTGTTCTGTGTTGGCTGTGTTCCCTGCCTGTGCTGTGATCGGTAAGCACAGGTTGGTACTATTGGCTTTAGGCAGGTTTTTTTATTTATTCCCTCCTCCTTTTTCACTCTGCGACCGCGCGTGTGGTAGCCGTGGTAGTGCCCCGCCATACCGGCACCGTGGCGTGTCTATTGTGTACCACTGTGGGTGCCTACTCCACATAACTGCGTGACACACCCAGTGGTGCGAAGGTTTGGGGCGCGTGAACTACTCGCGCTCGCCGGCCATTGGGGGAGGAGCCTGGTCTCCTTCGGCGCACTTTTGCGGAAGCTGTTGTTCCTTGCGGCCTATCCATCTCGTGGCTGAAGGATCTCCTGCGACACGGCTCCTAGTACCTTTTGTGTCCGTCTGTTTTACCTCAGGTAGTGTTGCTGGGGTTACTCAACCCCTGTAGTGTAGTACTGTTAGGTGCTTGCTATCCCCTTTTTTCCGTGTCCCCTCTGTTTACTGTAAATTAGGCTTGGGCCTACTTGCTTGGTGGCTGGAAAATTTTGCTGCACGCTCTCCCCTGTGCTTTTTTCCTACCAGTATTATGCAAGCATGTGGTGAGGGTGCTGACAGCCCTAGCTATCCCAGCCTTGACTCCCTCATACCTCCTACTAATGGGGATGCAGGCCTCATGCCTTCTCAGGTGTTCCAGACCCTTCTGGACTCCACTATCGCTGGGTCCATCCAGAGGGCCCTGGCTGCAGCAATGTGGACCGTGTCCACTTCCCACTCCCAATTGTTAGCGCAAGCACTTTTGCCACCCCGAGGCATCACTGCATCTTTTTAAATTTTAAAATGTACAAATGCCACCAGCGTATTTAGCCCAAGGCAAACTAGCCAGCGTGCGGCTCTGTTTGAATCAGAGGCGGCGAGGGAGCTGTTGTCTCTCTGCTCTGCTCCCTCGTGTGCCGTTTGCTGATGCTGCGGGAGCCAGAAAATAACGTAATATTCTGGCTCCCAGCATCAGTAGACAGCCTGCAAAGCACGAGGAGCAGAGCACGGATGAGTGTCTGTATGAGTGTATGTGTGTGTGTATGAGTGTATGTGTGCTTATGTGTTTATGTGTGTGTGTGTATGAGTGTATATGTGTGTGTGTGTGTGTGTGACTATCAGTGTGTCTGTCAATGAGTGTCTGTCAGTGTTTGTGTGTCTGTCAGTGTGTGTGTGTCTGTTAATGAGTGTGTGTCAGTGAATGTGTGTGTGTGTCAAATCAGTGAGTTTGTGTCTGTCAGTTACGTCTGTGTGTGTGTGACTGTCAGTGTGTATCTGCCAGTGTGTGTCAGTCAGTGAATGTGTGTGTTTGAAATCAGTGAGTCTGTGCCTGTCAGTGATGTCTGTGTGTTTGTCATTGAGTATTTGTGTGTGACTGTCAGTGTGTATCAACCAGTGTGTGTCTGTCAGTGAATGTGTGTGTGTCTGTCAGAGTGTGTGCTTAAAGGCACACTATAGCAAGTTGCAACCCAGACCACTTTAGCTGATTGAAGTGGTCTGGGTGCAGTATCCCAGTCCCCTTAACCCTGCAAGTGTAATTATTGCAGTTTCTCAGAAACTGCAATAATTACCTTGAGGAGTTAACTCCACCTTGAGGAGTTAACTCCACCAAAATTTGCCTGACGCTGGACATCCTCATGCTGTGCATGAGGACATCCTGCGTCTGCTAAATCCCAATAGGAAAGAATTGATACAGTGCTTTCCTATGGGGAAGTCTAATGCAAGCGAGGAGGAGCAGCCTGAAGGGGTTTTAACCTCTTCAGTTCCGAGTGGGTTGCGGGGGTGGGGGTGGGGGTGGGTGCCATGAGGAAGGGGCGCACTACAGGGCACTATAATATCCCTTTAAAAGGAGTAGGAAACGGTGGAGTCTAAAGAGGAAGGACTGGGTTCTTAATAAGGAAGAGGTGTGGCCATGACAGGAAGGGGTGGGGTAAATTTAGATTATGGTGGTGCCGAGGTTTAGGCATGCCTAGGGAAGTACAAAACCAAAATAAACTACAAGCAAATGCCATTTATGCATTGCAGATGAAATGTAATACACAGATCTGCCCTATATGTACTTCATCGTTTTTCTAGGTTTTGATCAAACAATGCTAAGTGCTAGTTCGATAATGCCCTGGCAGTGATAGAAATTCCCATTGACGTGCCTAAACCATGGCATGTAGAGTCCTAGTACTGTCAACGATTTATCTTTTCCTTTCCCCTTCTCCCCTTTTTCTTTTTTCCTTTAACGAAGGAAAGATTAACTCTTTTCAAGGAAGAGGAGGAGGAATTCCGATGCTCAGGAGAACACAGCCGTTACTAGAAGATGCATGGTCAACTGGATTATGAATGTTTCTTTGGTGTTCATTTTATGTAATTTTATGTAGGTTTGTACTTATGTATGTCATGGGAAATAATAAAACTTATATCCGGACAGAAAGAATAGGAATAACAAATAATGATTTCAATACTCCATTTTATTTTTGGAGGGAAAAAACACTCTTAAAATACTGAATACCAATATCTGATATCTGAAAAAAAAGAAGTTCCCGTTGACGTAAGCTAATATATATGCATGACTATGTGTTCATGTATGCAACCAGAGGTCCCGAATAAAGGTTTCTTGTTTGTAGTATATTTTATGTCTCTCATATGAATGGAGATCTCTTTGGTACATGCTGTGAATAATCAAGGAAGAATAAATTAAGTCGACTGAGCAATCACCATTGGAATAAATATATATATAGATTTAAATGTGAAAAAGGCAGTTGTTTATTTAGATCCCGTCATGAAATTAAATTGTGTAACGACAGGGGGCTCATAAGAGGAATGTCCAAGAATAAATCTCACTCTAACAGAGTAGGAGTCCTGCTGATTCATGCATCCTGTACGCTGCTGATTTCTACACAGCATAAAATGTAATAAATGCATTTTTAACCATTTACCCCCAATTTTAGTTATTTTTATTTCTGGTCTTATGATGATGCTTAAGTTCATTGAGCGTATTAATTCGCTAAAAATAATTGTAATATTTTGCATCTTGAAGTATACATATACATTTGCCAAATTAATTTATAAATCACTAGTGAAGTTGATACAGTTCACATAATTCTCCTCCAGCCTAAAAGCATCATGGGGTATGTAATTGTCAGTATTCTACAGAATTAAAGAAGTAAAGTTGCATTCACCTAAATATGTGATACATGTTTCCCTATTAAGCAACAATTAGATGAATGTACACTTAGAACATCAAAAAGTAAAAATTACTATTTGATCAGTGAGAATCATGATTATTTCTAAACTTGTGTCTTAGTTTTTGGCTGAATTGAAATCTGTCTGAATTTAGTATAATCATCTGGTTGGCCAAATATTGTAGCTCTGAAGCACCTTATAAATGTATATCTGAGCAAACGACTAGCGTGATGGCCGAACATTTAATTTGGTAACAGAGTTCTATTTTCTGAGGGGTGGGGGCAAATTGTAAGCATGGCTCCAGAATGAATAGTCTGCAGGTGAAGTCTGCAGCAGAAGAATATGCATTGTGTTTTACCAAAGGTTTATCATATTTTTTAATATATATATATATATATATATATATATATATATATATATACAGTGGCGTACACATGACCCATGGGGCCCCGGTGCGAAAATTGATCCGTGGGCCCCCCCCAACCCCCCGCGCTTACTCTGGCGGACCGGGGCCGCAACACATTGCGGCGGGCACCTGGTCGCAGGGGTTGCAGGGCTGCGAACCCTGCGACCGCGGTATGTACGCCAGTGCATACAGATGCACACACTTAAAGGACCACTACAGACACCCAGATCACATCAGCTCAATGAAGTGGTCTGGGTGTCAGGTCCCTCTGGTTTTAACCCTGCAGCTGAAAACATAGCAGTTTCAGAGAAACTGCTATGTTTCACTGAGGGTTAATCCAGCCTCTAGTGGCTGTCTCACTGACAGCCGCTAGAGGCGCTTCCGCGATTCTAAGACACTGAACGTCCATAGAAAAGCATTGAGTAATGCTTTCCTATGGGCGGTTTGAATGTGTGCACGGCTCTTGCCGCGCATGCGCATTCGGAGCTGAGAGGCGGAGGGTTCCCCTGCGCCAAGGGAGTCCGGCGCTGGAGAAAGGTAAGTGCTGAAGACACACACACACTCTCACGAACAGACGCATACACACTAGCTAACAGACACACACATTTACTGACAGAGACACACTCAGCGACAGACATACATACACACTCACTTACAAAACATACACTCTCACTGACAAACACACACTCACTAACAGACATCAAACAGACTCACTAACACACACAAAACACACTCAGTAACAGACACACACAGTAACACAATCACTGACACTCACTAGCAGACACACACTCACTCACTGACACTAGCAGACACACACACTATAACACACACACAAACACACACAGTAACAGACACACACAGTAACACACTCACTGACACTCACTAGCAGACACAAACACTAACACACACACTCACACTAACACACACTAACACACACACACACTCACACTAACGTTTTTTTGTATTTAATCCCCCCAGCCTCCTTACCTTTTGGAGTGCTGAGGGGATTCCCTGGGGTCCAGTGGTGCTGCTGGGCTCCTGGGGGTCCGGTCACCCGGCGGGCAGTGAGGCTGGCGGGCGCGCGAGGGAGCACTCTCCCCTGAGTGCTTCCTCTTCAGCTCCCTCGCGCGCCGCGTACTGATACCGGCGCCGGAAGATGACGTCATCTTCCGGCGCCGGCATCCCTACGCGGTGCGCGAGGGAGCTGAAGAGGAAGCACTCAGGGGAGAGTGCTCCCTCGCGCGCCCGCAGGACCGGCCAGCCGGGTGGCAGCAGGGCCATCCTCGGGGGGCCCGGAGGTGGCCGGCTCTAGGGCCCCCCAGGAGAAGAGGCTGGCCCAGTGGCTACATACCGGGTCGCAGGGGCGGCCGGGCCCCCTGGTGGGCCAGGCCCGGTCGCAGCCGCGACCCCTGCGACCCTGGTATGTACGCCACTGTATATATATATATATTTAACTAAATCACCAACACATTGAGGCTTATTCACTTATCTAGAATTTTTGCAGAAGTGTACCAGGAACTGCACATTTGTAGGTCAGAATAATTGAACTGGAAAAACAGCGTTGATTATTTTTTCTCTAATTTCTCTACTTTTATTCACCAAATAAATATTAAAAAGTGCTATTCTCTAGTCAATGCTCCAAAACTCTCACTTAGTAAATAAGCCCTGTGTGTTGTGTGTTACCTTCATTTTGGGCTTATTGCAAGCCATTTCACAGTTACTGACTGATGGAAACACACTCCTTCAATCATAACCTCTGATGTGCAATGGTATTGTTTTCAAGAAACGTCTTTGCTGACAAGTGTGTTTTATTGACTACCTCCGTTTGTCTCTCACATTCCAGGAACGTGATGTATTTATAAATTTGTCTGTTTCCGTAAGAAGGAATTGGTGTGGTCCTTGATGTGAGACATCATTTATTTGACAAGGAAATATGTGACTATGCTATGAATCTTCATTTAATTGAAGGAGTATGAGTTTTTAACAATGGTGTAAGATATATTTTCATCTACAATGTCACTTTTTTTGTTGTTTAACTTATTTGCCTAAAACGTCCATTTATCAAGCCTGCTCAACTGGCGCAAAGTCTGGCACGCCACAAATTATGCAATTCTCTTTTCTAGAGATATTTTCGTCATTTGGAAAAGGTGTTTATTTTGGTTTTAACCTATAGTTTAGTTATTATTATTATTATTATTATTGCCATTTATATAGCGCCAACAGATTCCGTAGCGCTTTACAATATTTTGAGAGGGGGGGGATGTAACAATAAATAAGACAATTACAAGAAAACTTACAGGAATAATAGGTTGAAGAGATAGTTCATTATATATTGTTACCATATTGCTAAGCAAGGTAAAAAAACATATTTATTTGTAGCTATTGCTATGTACATATATATATATATATATATATATATATGAAATAATGATACCTAAAAATAATACATGGGAGATGAGTATAAATATGGGAGATGAGTTAAGATGGTCAAGCCCCTCTATCAGACAGCTCACAGAGGAATTATAAATCATGTCTCAATTCTTTTACACTGTAGAATGCTGCGAGCTCAGTAAGCACATGTCTATGTTCCAGCAGAGGAAATGGGGGTAAGCTGTAAAAGAGGATTTTGGGCATACTGAAAGGCATATATGCTGGCAGCTATAGCATCTTGCAACAATGCACTATAACATTTAGTAGGCATGTGCATGGGGAAAATATTCGGCTCGGATCGGCATTCCGAAATTCGGGACTTCATCAATTCGGGAATTCGGCAATTTGTCACTTCGACACTTCGGAACTTCGGCACTTGACCACTTCGGAACTTCGGCACTTCGGAACTTCGCCACTTCGAAACTTCGGCAATTTTGGAACTTCGGATCTTAGACACTTCGGAACTTCGGCACTTCGGCAACTTCGGCACTTCAGAACTTTGGAACTTCAGCACTTCGGAAACTTCGGCAACTTCGGAACTCCGGCATTTCGGGACTTTTGTTGCAGCCGCTGGTAGATAACTCCCTAATTCACCCGGTATTAGGGGGTTATCTACCAAAAGGCTGAAAGACCGAAATTGGTCTTTCAGACAAATTTACTAATACTAAGTAAAAATTACTTAGTATTAGTAAATTGTGCCCCTACTCGCAATACCGTGAGTAGAGGCATGTCTAATTAACAGTGAGCAGCCTGTGGCTGCTCACTGTTAAAAAATTTAAAATTTAAAATTTAAAAAAAAAAAAAAAAAAAATGGTCCCCCCTCACTGAGTGGATGGGGGCCCTAAAGTAAAAAAACGGGGGAGGACCTATTGTCCTCCCCACTGGCCCCCACCCCTGAGCGGCCGTGGGGGCCCTAAATAAAAATTGGTGGGCGGGGACCTAATGTCCTCCCCCCTGGCCCCCACCCCTGAGCGGTGGGTGGGGGCCCTTTACAAGAATAAGGGGGGGGACACCTGATGTCCTCCCCCTGGCCCCCACCCCTGAGTGACAGGTGGGGGCCCTAAATACTAATAGGGGGACCTAATGTCCTCCCCCCTGGCCCCCACACCTGAGCGGCGGGTGGGGGCCCTAAATACAAATGGGGGACCTAATGTCCTCCCCCTGGCCCCCACCTCTGAGCGGTGGGTGGGGGCCCGAAACAAGAATAAGGGGGGGACCTAATGTCCTCCCCCCCTGGCCCCCACCCCTGAGCAGTGGGTGGGGGCCTAAACAAGAATAAGGGGGGGACCTAATGTCCTCCCCCCCTGGCCCCCACCCCTGAGCAGTGGGTGGGGGCCTAAACAAGAATAAGGGGGGACCTATTGTCCTCCCCCCTGGCCCCCACCCCTGAGCGGTGGGTGGGGGCCCTAAATACAAATTGGGGGGGGACCTAATGTCCTCCTCCCTGGCCCCCACCACTGAGCGGTGGGTGGGGGCCCTAATTACAAATGGGGGGACCTAATGTACTCCCCCATTGGCCCCCACCCCTGAGCGGCGGGTGGGGGCCCTAAATACAAATGGGGGGACCTATTGTCCTCCCCCCTAGCCCCCACCCCTGAGCGTGGGTGGGGGCCCTAAACAAGAATAAGGGGGGGACCTAATGTCCTCCCCCTGGCCCCCACCCCTGAGCGGTGGGTATGGGCCCTAAATGAAAATTTAACCCCGCTCCCCCCCAGGTGACTAGGGGTCCCCAAACCCCTAGTCACCCCCTCCCCCCAACAAATAAACTCCTACCAACCCCCCTCACCCTAAAAATAATGAGGGGGGACCATTTAACTAAGTACCTTTAAAAATAAAAATAAACTTACCATTCAATGTTTTCTTTCTTCTAAAATCTTATTTTTTCAGCCCCAAAAAAGGGCAAATAAATATCCATAATAACCGATGCAATAAAAAAAAAAAAACGAGCGCCCCCCCAAAAAATATCCATCTTCACCCTGCGAGGGCTCCGCGCAGACAGAACTCTGCAGGGTGGGGGAAGGCTTATAAAGCCTTGCCCCGCCCTGCAATTAGGCTCAGAGCACTCTGATTGGTGTGTTTAAGCCATCCAATCAGAGTGCTCTGACAGGTAAATGAAGAGGCTGACAGGTAAGTCTCTACATTTACCTGTCACAGCACTCTGATTGGTTGGTTTGAAATCCACCAATCAGAGTGCTCTGTGTCATTTTACACAGCGTGGGAAAGTTCTTTGGAATTTTCCCACGCTGTGTAATTTGACTCATAACTCTCTGCTTGGTTACTTAATCTACCAATCAGAGTGTTATGAGTCAAATTACACAGCGTGGGAAAATGCCACAGAACTTTCCCACGCTGTGTAAAATGACACAGAGCACTCTGATTGGTGGATTTCAAACCAACCAATCAGAGTGCTGTGACAGGTAAATGTAGAGACTTACCTGTCAGTCTCTTCATTTACCTGTCAGAGCACTCTGATTGGATGGCTTAAACCCACCAATCAGAGTGCTCTGAGCCTAATTGCAGGGCAGGGCAAGGCTTTATAAGCCTTCCCCTGCCCTGCAGAGCTCAGTCTGCGCGGAGCCCTCGCCGGGTGAAGATGGATTAATATTTTTTGCGCTCGTTTTTTTTTTTTTTTTTTTTTATTGCGTCGGTTATTATGGATTTTTATTTGGCCTTTTTTGGGGCTGAAAAAATAAGATTTTAGAAGAAAGAAAACATTGAATGGTGAGTTTATTTTTATTTTTAAAGGTACTTTAAATGGTTCCCCCTCATTATTTTTAGGGTGAGGGGGTAGGTAGGAGTTTATTTGTTGGGGGGAGGGGGTGACTAGGGGTTTGGGGACCCCTAGTCACCTGGGGGGAGGGGGGTTAAATATGTATTTAGGGCCCCCACCCGCCGCTCAGGGGTGGAGGCCAGGGGAAGGACATTAGGTCCCCCCTTATTTTTGTTTAGGGCCCCCACCCACCGCTCAGGGGTGGGGGACAGGGGGAGGACATTAGGTCCCCCCCAATTTGTGTTTAGGGCCCCCACCCACCGCTCAGGGGTGGGGGCCAGGGGGGAGGACATTAGGTCCTCCCCCTCTTTTGTTTAGGGCCCCCACCCACCGCTCCGGGGTGGGGGCCATGGGGGAGGACATTAGGTCCCCCCCAATTTTTGTTTAGGGCCCCCACCCACCGCTCAAAGGTGGGGGCCAGGGGGGAGGACATTAGGTCCCCCCCCAATTTGTATTTAGGGCCCCCACCCGCCGCTCAGGGGTGGGGGCCACAGGGGAGGACATTAGGTCCCCCCCAATTTGTATTTAGGGCCCCCACCTACCGCTCAGGGGTGGGGGCCAGGGAGGAGGACATTAGGTCCCCCCCTTATTCTTGTTTAGGGCCCCCACACACCGCTCAGGGGTGGGGGCCGGTGGGGAGGACAATAGGTCCTCCCCCCTTTTTTTACTTTAGGGCCCCCACCCGCCGCTCAGGGGTGGAGGCCGGTGGGGAGGACAATAGGTCCTCCCCCTTTTTTTACTTTAGGGCCCCCACCCGCTCAGGGAGGGGGTACCCTTTTTTTTTTTTTTTTTTAACAGTGAGCAGCCACAGCCTGCTCACTGTTTAATAGACATGCCCCTACTCGCAGTATAGCAAGTAGGGGCATAATTTACTAATACTAAGTAATCTTTACTTAGTATTAGTAAATTTGTCTGAAAGACCAATTTAGGTCTTTCAGCCTTTTAGTAGATAGCTTCCTTATACCGTGGGAATTAGGGAGTTATCTACTTATTCATTCCTGTCATTACACTGACTGGCTTAGTAACTTACATTTCATATGAATGTATGTTATTTGATTGTTGTAAGTGTTGCAAATGCTTACAGCTGAATCCTGTCTATGTTTGTATACTTTTTATTTGAAATTGTGTAACATTCTTCTTCTTTCACTGGGTAAGTATATTCGTACTTAGGCAATACTGTGCTTCGGAACTTCAGAACTTCAGCACTTTGACACCTCGGAACTTCGGCAACTTCGGAACTTCAGCACTTCAGCAATTCGGCACTTCGGCACTTCGGCACTACTACACTTCGGAAATTCGGTAATTTCGTCACTTCGGGACTTCAGTTCGGCACTTCGGCAATTCAACTATTCGGACATTCGGAAGCACCTGAATGTCCGAATTACCTGAAATTCGGCTGAATTTTAATTCGGAACGAAACGAATTGCACATGTCTAACATTTAGATTTATGGATTAAGAATATATAAATTGTATGTGGACATTTTACTTTACAAAAAAATACCAATAGTGTGATTAAAAATACTCGAAGCAGGATACGTGACAAACTGTGTTTATAGTTTAGCTTTACTCCACCATTTTTTAAATGATAATTACTAATTTTACTTTTTTGTGTTCCTATATTAAGGGGATACTATAGGCATCAAAACAACTTTAGTTTAGGTGTATAGATCATGCCCCTGCAGTCTCTCTGTTTAATTTTCTGCCATTTAGGAGTTAAATCACTTATGTTTCTGTTTATGCAGCCCTAGCCACATCTCCCCTGGCTGGGACTCACATAGCCAGCATGAAAATAATGGTTTCAGATCTTACGCATTTCAATAGTTTTTATCTCTTGCGCTGTAAAATAAACTGTAATCACACACATGGGGTTCCTGCAGGGTCTAGAAGGCCATTAACCGAGCAGGAGTTAATAATTCTAAATTGACCCCTTCCTGACCTTGGACGAACCAGGTACGTCTGACAAAAAATGTTCGAACGAACTCGGACATAAATCGCCACTTACCTGATCGCTGGAGATCCCCTGCCTGATCCGTCCCTCCTGTGCTATGTGATCATAGCAGGGTGGGGCCTATTATTACACACTCTGTCTATTTACAGAATGCCTGTGCGGCCTGCACCCACCCAGGATCGCCTCTGTACTGTGGCACTGTACACAACGATATCAGAACAAGGTTGCACGGTGTACGTCACTGAGAATGAACATGTTGCTATGGCACCTGATAAAATTGTATTGGAACAAGACTGCGTAGTATAGGACAGTGAGAATGAACACATTGCTATAATGTGGAGTCACTATGCAATGTGTTATCACTTCCTTCAGTGTTATGCTATACAGCCTTGGACTTCTTATTTCCTGTTTACCTGGATGTCATTCTCAGTTACCAGCATGGTTCCTAACACTTGTGGCTTGTAGTGTCTTCATTTCTATATACAAAGCAATAGTATAAGAACAAGGCTGCATGGTTAAGACAATGAGAGTGGATATGTTGTTATGAATTGTAAGATGTGGCACAGTGTTATAAGAATTGGGCAAATGATCCTCAACTTTTCCTACAACACAGAGCTATATGAGACTGCATGTTAGATTTCCACTATTTTTAGAAGTGTTCATATTCAAAAGAGACTACTGCAAGGAAAATGAGAGGAAGGAAGTGTTTAATATGTTGACACGCCTCCCAACAGTCCCAATTTTGTTGAAACAGTTCCAATTTTGGGCTCCTGTCATGCCATCCCGCTTCAGCTCCCTGGTGTCCCACATCTGGGGATACCAGGGAACTGTCCCAAGGCAGCACAGCGCAAGCACACCATTAGATGCGCTTGAGCTATTCAGCAGACATTAGATCCATGCAGGGAGCGCTACTGAAGCACTACTAATTGCCCAGAAGACTGGGGGCCAGCCTTTACGGGGTGTCAGCAGTGGTGTTTTTTGGTTTTGTGCTGCCCTAGGCATGACTAAACCTGGGCAACCCCCTAATCTAAATTTGCCCCACCCATTCCTGTCAAGGCCACACCTCTTACTGATTTAGAGCCCCACCTTCCTCTTAAGACTCCACCTTTTCCTACTCCTTTTAAAGGGATACTATAGTGCCCCCCTCGCTCGTGCCTCTCCGCCACCCACTTGGTACTTACCTGAATCCAGCGCTGGTGTTCCTCAGTGCTGGATCAGGCTCCTCCTCTTTGTTTGCATTAGGCTTCCCCATAGGAAAGCATTGTATGAATTATTTCCTATGGGGATTTAGCAGACGCAGGATGTCCTCAAGCACAGCGTGCGGACGTCCAACATCAGTTAGGCGACTTTTGGTCACCTAACCACCCGGAAGTCCCTCTGAAGTGGTCTGGGTTGCTATAGTATTCCTTTAAGCACACACTCTGAAAGACACACACACATTCACTGACAGACACACAGACGTCACTGACAGACACAGACTCACTGATTTGACACACACACACACACATTCACTGACTGACACCCACTGGCAGATACACACTGACAGTCACATACACAGACATCACTGACAGAAATAAACTCACTGATTTGACACACACACATTCACTGACACACACTTACTCATTAACAGACACACACACACACACACACACACACACACACACTGACAGGCACACAAACACTGATAGACACTGATTGACAGATACACTGATAGTCTCTCAAACAACCCACCCACCCACACACACACACACACACACACTCAATGACAAACAGACTCTCACTGATTTGACAAACATTCACACATACACAATCACACACACACACACACATACACTCATACACACTCACAGACACACATATACTCAAAGACACACATACACTAACAAAATATTACAATTATTATAAAGTAAAATGTTCCACCCAGCCTCCCTACCTGGAGAGCTGGCATGGATCTGTCCCTGGGGTCTAGTGGAGCTATCATAGTGGGACTACTGTGAGGCATGCGGCTGTGTTCGAATCAGAGGCGGGGAGGGAGCTCTGATCTCTCTGCTCTGCTCCCTCGCGCCTTGCAGGCCGTCTACTGCTGCTGGGAGCCGGGATATAACGTCATATTCTGGCTCCCGCAGCATCAGCAAATGGCGCACAAGAGAGCAGAGAGATCACAGCTCCCTCGCCGCCTCTGATTCAAACACAGCCGCACGCCTCCCAGCAGCCCCACAGGACCCCAGGGACAGGGGGAACACCAGGGAAGCCCGAGTGGGCGTTTGGGGGCAGCATTTTTTGCCATCCCCTGATTAGTGCCGCCCAAGGCAAATGCCTAGTTTGCCTTGGGCTAAATACGCCAGTGTGTCACCAGTGAAGGCACCCACTCACCTTGTCCAGATTCAATTCCTCTCATTGTTAGAAGCTATGTGTTGATGCTATGTAAATAATTATAATTGTAGTTGTTAGTAATTTGTAGACATTGTGGTACACATAATATAAATTAAACCTAAATATAATTTGGACTACAAACAAATGACATATTTAATTTTGCATGATCTGGGCTTTTTGCAATTAGCTCAAAATCAGGAGTCTTTTTGTTTTATGACTGAACCCTTAATGAATTATAAACAAAACATTTTTTATTTTTTTTTAACATTGGGAAAAAAAATGATTACTGGATTAAATTTGCTTGATTTGCTGTTAAGTGTAATTCATTCTCCTGTGATGACATTTGAAAAGCTAAAGTTCTCTAGTACTTGTTCATAAAATGTTAATTTTTTTCATTGCATAAAAGATCCAAACTACCCACTGGCTGCTCCAGATTGCCTCTATATTGTTTCAGTTTAAATAAAAGTACACAGCAATATATTATATTTTAGATGAAATATGCATTGGATTGTTTACTGCATCTTGCTAAAGAAATATCATTTCACGCTGATAGTATTTCAGAATATATGCTGTTTCTACTTGGGATGCTATAAAAGAGATTGATGACCTGCCTCTGGGCTAAAGTATGGATGTGATTTTTATTTGGGGGATTTTACATTTTTTGTCTTTAAAAATAATTTTAAACTCTATTCATATGTATAAATTTAATTATCCAACCTAACACATTTAAACAAATTCAAGCAAGCTGCATCAATAAAAAAAAAAAAAAAGATAAAACAAAGCCTTCTCTTCTGTTGATTTTTGGATCAGTTAAAACATATTAATCTCTCTAGCCTACTTCCAAGTCCATATATCCATAGTGATTGCAGTAATGGTTGTATATATTGAGATCATGCAGGTAGGGTTCTACGTGTGAGAATCAACACAGCAGTGGGTTGCAGATCTTTAAAAACATCCCCTGGAGTGATAAATGATTGTAGACCTCGTAGTTTCTTTAATAGTTTTAAAATGTATAAATCCCTTTTAAAAATGGATAGACAAAGTTAATACAAAATAAAAGGAACACTCTAAGCACCATGAACACTTTGCCCTGCTGTAGTGTTTATGGTGCCAGAAGTGTCCTGCTGCTGTCTAGTGGTAAGATGTCGAACTGTTTTAGCACAGTTTGACAAATGACCTGGGTCTTGCAGGAATCGGTGCTGCAAGTGAAGCCAGTTGGCTATTTAGACCAAAGCAGGTACTATGCAGGGCAGCATTCATTGGCTGAGAGTTTAGCCAATGAGCATGCCCTGCATTGACCATGCTTTACTCTACAGAGACATCTGACTTCTCCATCTGGGGATAATGTAGGCATCCAGCAGGACCCAGTTAAGTTGTCAAAGCAATGGAAGGGGGATGGCCGGGAGTGTGTGTATTATTTACCTGGGGAAGAGATGGCAGCAGGATGCACTGTGAGAAGAAGGCAGGCTGGCAGACACAGTGTTATACTCTGGTAAATGTTTTGCTGGAAAGCCTTATATCCTGGCATTCATGTGGATGTTACTTTGGCATGTACCACCTACCTAGAGATTGTTACAGACCACGTACACACCTTCATGGCAATGGTGTTCCCTGTTGACAATGCCATCTTTCAGCAGGATAATGCACCCTGCCACACTGCAAACATTGTTTAGGAATGGTTTGAGGAACATGAGAAAGAGTTCAAGATGTTGCCTTGGCCTCCAGATTCTCCAGATCTTAATCCGATTGTGCATCTGTGGGATGTGATGGAACAACAAATCTGATCTATGGAGGCTCCACCTTGCAACTTGCAGGACTTAAAGTATCTGCTGCTAATGTATTGGTGCCAAATACCAGAGGATTCATTCAGAGGTCTCGTGAAGTCCATGCCTTGACGTGTCAGAGCTGTTTTGGCAGCACGAGTGGGATGTACACGATAGATATTAGGCAGGTAGTTTTAATGTTGTGGCTAATCAGTGTATACACACACGTATACTTACACAGTCATGTGTGTGCATATACAATTATGTTTATCATATTTAAACAGCCAAATATTTATTAATAGTTTGGAATAAAGGAAAACTGAGGGAGCAGGAGTTTACTAAAGCAAATTCAGGACAAAATTCAGTCAGTCTGAGCGAATTTGCAGCATTGATCTAGATACATTTTGAGTCCGTATTCAAAGCAATGCTTTTTGGATAAGAACCCTACACAAAGTATACATCGAGCAGTGTGCGTGTTCGCAAATTATCGTTCACTTGCTTTTTGCAGCCAGCAGGCAAATAGTTAAATAACCCTCTGCACTGCAAAGGTTAGCCATGTGGCAGCTGGCAAACGGTTCTTAGCAAGCCACCACATTAGAAAGTAATAAATAAATAAATAAATAAATACATAAGCCTATAAGAGTTCACTGCAAGTCTCAAGAGAAATGAGATGTGCCTGTCAGAAAACTCTGATTGGTTGGCTTACAAGTCAACCAATCAGAACTCTCTAATGAGTATCCAAAGCTTTGCAAAGAATTTATAAAGGCTTTTCCTGCCTTGAAGCTCATTCTGTGTGGTGCCCTCATTGGACAAAGTTGGATTGATTTCCAACAGTTTTGATTTATTTCATTAAGGTTTCGCAAATTATCTGTTTTCAATAGTTATTGATTTTAATTTGGCCTTTATTGGGGCTTAAGAAAATAAAATTTAAAAGAAAGAAGACTTCTGATGGTAAGTATAGTTATTTTATTTAAAATACATTAGTTTAATGCCCCTCCATCACTACTAGTGTGACTAAATACTGTATTTTATTCCCAGTTAATTCCCCTGTGTTCAGTAGACGAATCTACTGAACACCGACCACCAATCAGTCCCTGGCTCAAACAACTTCAAAGTAACCGCAGACTTAAGTGCTCTCCTTGTGTGGCCGCCGTTCGTATAACCGAACAAAACGTGCTGGATAAAATGGTGGCCATCTTGTCACATGAACACAGGCAGCAGGACTTGGTCGTCGAGTGTCTGGAACTATAAGTTGGACACGCGACCTCGCGAACACCGGTGATTTTACACAAACGCCTGCTTCTTTTCCCAACAAGACAGGAGAGCGCTGTATGGTAGGATTGGTCGCACGAACTTGGCGAACAATCGCTACCTATGAGCCAGGGGTATCGTTCACCATTTTATTCGTTTCTGAACTCCTGAAAGTGACCGACCGCTACCACTATTTCTCTGGAACCAATTTGAGCAGACGCTACGCGTGTAGTCGGTCAAAACTTTACCCCAGTGGCGATTCGCCTGTGTTCGTGGAATCTGAGCGCTATTTGGACAACTTGGGCACTCAGATCCAGGGTATCCAATATAAGACTTGTGGGGGTTCAGATATATATTATGTGTATTTTTAATATTTTATCTCCCAGACATAGAGACTCCGGGGTGTGTTGTGGGAGAGTTTTGGGAGTGTTTTACTATGTCTTTGCTTGAGTCCTCATGTTGGGGATGTGTATATAAGTTGGCCATCTGGCCATTATAAAAAATTACTGTTGTACCCTTCATCAAGACTCGACTGATGTTTGGGTATGCGAATGGCGAACGAATGGAGTATACAAAATACAAGGAGTTTGTTACAACTAGTATGGTAAGAAGGTAGGTAGGGTTATTTTATTTTAATGGGGGTAACAGGGTAGGGGCTTGGGAATTCCTGCCACCTGGGGGATAGATAATGGCAGTTATTGGGGGGGGGGAGTTGAATATGACACAACTACCACCATATAATTATTTAGAACTCCAACATGGCACCCAGAGTTTGGGGCTGGGTGGACACTAGGTCCCCCCTTGACTATTATAATTAGAGCCCACACCCACCTCCTCTTCACCTGCTGACATTAGTATGCACCCCCAAATTGTATTCAACATCCCCAACCCACTGGCCACATGTTGGGGCATGGAATGGACAGTGATCTGTCCAGCTTCATTTCTTAATTTAAAGTCCCCCATCCATCCCTATGTTTTTTTCAAAGACCCCATCTGCGGGGTTGGAGCTATTCTGGGAACAGGGCAGCTAATTTTGAATGTTTAGTTGACATGCCCCGACCTGTTGCATGGCAAGAGGAGGTATAGAGATGTTAAAAAAACCTCCCTTATAATAAAATAGGGGTCATATTGACTCCCTAGAGGATTTTAAAAATGTTTTTACTTTAATGATGCGGCTGGTTAGCAAGTGTTGACCAGCCACCACATGGTTAACTCTCACCGCACCAAGTGCTAGCACCACCATCAAATAGTTTGGATTTGAAGCATTCGGCCCAGATTTCATCCATCCAGCAGTGTTTGGTCCGGACCTAATTCAGGCTTGTTTAGAGCCTGGATTGCAAAATCCAGACATTGTTACATAGGACTGAAGAAGCTCAGGAAGAGCGAAATGTGTTTTAGCTGATAGGGACTTTTTTATACAAGTGTGGACAGTATTTTATACATATTTATTTTTGTCATGCGGGTAGGTGCATTTTAGCATCAAACACCACAACAGCGTGCATATAGGTTAACAGGATTGACGGTGGCATGAGAAGTTACACATTTTTTTATGATTATGTATACAAGCTTAACGTAACTAAGATGAATATAAGTGTATATGCGATATAAGATACTTGATATGTAAAAGATATAACATGACAGATATGTCTTAGCGTTAGAGTAATAATCAGCAGAGTAAGTAGTGAAAAGCAGAGAGACATGAGTATAGCGCTTGCTAGTTAACCACTGGGACACAGTTGAAGGAAAGGCCTTAGCAATTCAATTAGAATAAAATGAGACAACATGTGTATATCGGACACTGTATAAATGTCATCATGTTATGCTGCAGTCCCAGATGGTATGAGCGAATTCATCCTATGCCCTGGATAGAGAAGCACTTCAAGCTGTGAGTTAGGTTGTTCAACGCCGCAGTCGGAATGGTGCAGTGCAGAGCTTCTCTCCAGCCCAATGCCGGTAAGCAGGTTATTGTCACAGTGGTATGGACCTGACTGATGTTGTCCATGTCCTTCCGGAGAGGAGGGTGACAGGAGGCCTTGGAGTTGTAAAACCGCTATCTGCTATTGCCAAATTTTCGGGGTGGGCTACGTTGTGGGATCTTTCCCCGTTTGATCCTCAGTCCGGGAGAGCTAGTTGTAGGGAATACATTCGCTTGTGTAAGGTTAATGCCTTGGGTAGGCCCACCTCCACCGGTCCTCCAGGGGGAGGGGGGGAGGAAGGGTTCTGCTGATGCCCCTTGCCAGAATACCGCTGTATGTTGAGCGGGAGAGCGGCCGCCTCGCCCGCCCAGCTATTCCTCCTGGCACTGGCGTACATATAGCGGTCGCAGGGGTTGCAGCTGTGACCGGCCCGTCACTTCAGGGGGCCCGGCCGCCCTGCAGACCCCCACGACCGGTTGCCCGCCATCATCATTTGCAGCCCCGGCCCACGCGGCAAACCGCTGGGGCCGCATGTTAAGGTGCCCATCGAGTGGCCCATGCTGTCAGGGCCACCCGATGGGTATGGATTTTCAGGGGGCCAGGTCAGCGAGCGCGACTGGGCCCCCTGTGATGAGATCAGCACACGCTGTCAGAGTGGGAACTCTGTATGTATGTGTGTGTCTGTCGGGGAGGGCTAGAGGTGGAGGAAGAGGGGGGGAAGAGGGAGGGAGGGTTGTGTGTACGCCACTGCCTCCAGGCCCCATTTTGACATAGAATTGGTTTGACATAGAATCGGTTTGACATAGAATCGGTTGGGTCAGGATACCCTGGCAGGCTCCTGGCTGAGGTAAGCTGCATGGTCTGTCATTTTGGCGTGCTGGGACACGATAAAGACGCTTAATTCTTTGTTTAGGTATGGAGCGCTCATGAAGTGCGTCCAGCCGCCATGAAGCTAAGGCTCTGCCCCGTGTGGACAGTATTTTATTCTTTTGTTTTTATACCACTGTTTTAATATTTTTTATTAAATAAATTAGCATTTTAAGAGTCCTCTACAGCATCAGGAATCTTCATGTCATAAAGATTGCCATCCCCTCTATAGTGGCACTACACCTGTAGAAGGTGAGCTCAATACCTACCTTTACATTTTATGAATTTTATATAGGTGATTTTACACATTGGCGGCCCTGTTCTTCTTTCTTTTTTGGCAGATATATTCCATTGAAGGAGAGGTTTAATGCTGCCCTAAGAGCACAATTGCGATATTTACGGAGCCAATTTATATAGCCTCCACCACATGTGAGTAATTTGACCACTTAGGGATAGACTATATAACTGCAATTACCATCTGCACTATATATTGTGTCTCTTTTTTTTGTCTTTTATGTACTGGATACATCCCACTGTATACCTGTATATATTTGTGGGGTAAGTCACAGCTATTGTTATTGCACTTTAGCGCTCCACTATAGGTGTAAGTTTATCGTATACCACTAGAAGGTGGAGGGTTATTTACTGAAGTCAGAATTGAAAGTGAATTCATAGAGAATTTCATATTTAATGCCAGAGTGACTGAAGGCATAGCTGCCTTTTTGGCTATTTTTCCTTTACTTTAAATTCACTTTGAATTCCAACTTTTGTAAATAACCATCTGAGAGTCTTTTAAACCGTGTTGTTTGTGTGACTGTGATTGAACTGGTTAATAGAAGTCACTCTGTTTTTTACAGCTGCGATATCTGTGATGAAGATATTCGACTGACTTTTTTTTCTGCTGTGTTTGTTCTTCCTTTGAGATCTGTAATTGTACAACTTTACATTTATTGATAACTCTGTTCTGTGAATACAGATGCCACGGTTTATGAAAGTCGTAGACGGGGTAATCGTATTGAGAGACACTCCATGCTTTTGTAGTAACAGCTGTTGAAGCCATACATGCTGGCATCAACTGGGAATATGTGTTTGTTACTGTCTTGGGTACACAATAAATGAAAGGTGCAATAAAACACAAGCTAACATTTGAAAAAAAAAATCCTTGCAATTCCGTGAACTTTATTGCGAAATCTCAAGTACTTTGATCTCTGTCCAGTACTTAAATCTTAATTATTGAACTAATTGCACAGACTATGTTCATTTTCAGTAGTAATCCTTTTGTGATTAGCTCCTGTGTTCAATAAGGGGATTATACTTTAATTAAGAGGGCTATTAACCTTAAATTCGCTGCAGCATAAAATTAACCAGAACATGCATTCTATAGATGACTCATGGTGGACCTGACACGTAGCTTACTAGAGAATAAAATGAACTGTCTATATATTGTGTTAATGTATGTTTTAAACATTTGCTTGTTTTTGATATCTTTTTAGTATTACATTTGCACTTACATTTCCTGTCTCACACTGAGGATATAATATTTCCCAGCATGTAGCTAAGCCTCGCTGTTCTTTGCAGACAGTTTTACAACTGGCGCACAAAAGAGGAAGTGGGAGATGGGTGGTTAAAAAAATGTATATAACTTCAAAGAGGGTATCAATTAAAATACCTTAGAAACTACTGAAGTGATAATCTGAAAGTCAAGTATAGCATAAATAATAATATATATATAATTGGAATTATTGAAATTATCATCAGAGGAGCAAATCAAGATTAGATTCACTCGGAGATAGAACAACTCTCACATTAAAACCTTCTTTGTTTACTGATTTAACTATTATGTCTAGGTTCACCATTAGACCATGTAAAAACAAAGAGCGCCTTGAATGTCCTTGAACTGTGTAGATATAACCATAAAAAGGAGGAGAAATAGGAAACTATAGTGAAGTACGTGAAAAATACAGTAAGGTGAGGGTAAATAAAATGATATGCACTCACACTTTATAGGAGCTTAGGTACAGCACCAACCTAGACATTTGGGTGGAAAAATCCCTGAGGATATGGTGGAGTACAGACTCTATAGGAAGTTTTTGTGGATGTAGCTTCTCTTGCAGATATATAGGAGAAATTAGAGATATATAGTGCAATATGCCACACTTAATATAAAAATATAGCTATAAAAGATGTGCACTCACGTGTTCTGGAGGCTAGAGAGTTGCTCCACAGGTATGGGGTGAAGTTGTATGATTCCCACTCTGGGATAAAGGGGCTTGTGGTCTCTCTCCGATTAAATAAATAAAAGAGAATATACAACCACAATAGTATAGATTTTAAAAAGTGATGGATAAAATGAAATAGATCAAAACTACTACATTTGATAGAGCAAATAGGGATTGCTCTGTCCAACAGGCTTAGGTGGAATCCATCAGCAAACAGTTCCAATAAAAAAATACTTTTATTGATAAAAACAATAAATAATAAAAAATTAGGGTAAAAGAACTATTTAAATACACTTAAATCGTTTCACCATTTAATGGCTTTTCACAGTCTATACCATTGTGGTTTTATTTTCTCTTTTACTTATATAATTGGAGAGAGACCACCAGGCATAGACAGATACATGCAGCCACTATGTCCCCATGTCTCCCAGTGTCCCCATGTCCCCCAGCCAGTGTCCCCATGTCTCCCAGTGTCCCCATGTCTCCCAGCCAGTTTCCTCAGTATCCCCATGTCTCTGTGTGCCTAGTGTCCCCATGTCTCCCAGTGTCCCTAAATGTCCCAGTGTCCCCATGTCTATGTCCACAACTGTCCCCATGTCTCCCAGTGCCCCCAAGTGGCTGTCTCCCAGCCAGTGTCCCTAGTGTCTCAGTGTCCCCATGTCTCCCAATGTCCCCATGTCTCCCAGTGTCCCCTAGTCTCACATTGGCTGTGTTCCCATGTATCCCAGTGTCCTTAGTGTCACCAAATGTTTCAGTGTCCCCATGTCTGCCAGTGTCTGTGTCCCCATGTCTCTGTGTACCAAGTGTCTCAGTGTCGCCATGTCTCCCAGTGTCTCCATGTCTCCCAGTGTCCCCATGTCTGTATCCAGAAGTGCCACCATGTCTCCCAGTGTCCCCAAGTGTCTCAGTGTCCCCGGGTCTCTCAGTGTCCCCATGTCTCACTGTGTCCCCTAGTATCCTAGTGACATGGGGACACACTGAGACATGGGGACACTGAGAGAAATGGGGACACTAAGACACTGGGAGACTAGGGTACTGGGTGACATGGGGACACTGACACTGTGATACATAGGGACACTAAGACACTGGGTGACTTGCGAGACTGAGACACTGTGAGACACTGGGAGCAATCAATCTATACAGCAGAATCAAACTGTGAGTAGTTTGTTGGTGATTTTACAGAATTTTCTCTTATGTCACTCCTTGTGATTTACGTCATGTGATGTCACGCATAACTAATTAATTATACAAATGATTAAGGCTGCTATTTTTTTCCAAGAAAGGTGGCAACCCTAACTGCTCTTCACATACTCTTGCTTAAAAGAGCACTATAGAGTCATGAACACAATCATGTTAAAACCACCATCTAGCCCCCCTGGCCCTATCTTGGCTCCCTAAATATAGTAAAATATTACTTGTATTCAAGTCTGCAGCTGCTGGCTTCGCTTCTGTACTGACTATTTCTGCTGACATCTTCAGAAGTGGTGGTCTGAGCAAATTACAATACTTCCCCATAGGATTGACTGAGACTGTCAACTAGGCAGATCAGAGGCAGAGCCAGCACAAGTCAAACATAGCCCTGGCCAATCAGCCTCTCCTCATAAAGATAAATTGAATCAATGCATCTCTATGAGGAAAGTCCAGTGTCTGCATGCAGAGGGTGGAGACACTGAATGGCAGTGCTGCACCCTAGGCAGTACTGCCCCAGGAAGCACCTCTAGCAGCCATCTAAGGAGTGGCCAGTGGAGTTATTTTCTCTGAACAGACAGTGTTTACTGCAAAAAGCCTGAATGGAATGATTCTACTTACCAGAACAAATACAATAAGCTGTAGTTTTTTCTGGTGACCATAGTGTTCCTTTAATTTTGGATGCTTAAGAGGGATGCATGGGAACAAAACCTGTGTGGACTGGCTGACAATAAAATGATTTAAGGTAATGCAGACATTGGTCTCTAACACTGTGGCATGTCCCCTTTCTTCTACACTCACTACATACACCTTTTATCTGTCCCCGACTATATACCAGCAGATTCTGCTGGCTATTATGAAGGTAAGGAGACAAGTGGACATGTGAGTGCTAGGGGATAGTCCTTAGAAAGCATGGAGTGAGCGCATCATTAGATGCATTTATGCCAAGCTCAGGGTGCTCCTTGCATAGTATGCCCTTAGTTGGGCAGCCTGCATGATTGGCAGGCAGCCTGACTTGCATTCATACCAGGCTGTCCTTCAAACTCTTTGGACAGACATGCCCCCTTTTTGGGCATGTTCACCCTTTTGGCAGGTCTGGTGATTCGCACCAGTGGCCGACCCTTTTACCCCATTGACTTCCTGCTTCACTGGACTCTGCTGTTAGGGGGTATGGATTTACTTGAAAGATGAAAGCATAAATTAGAGAGAGATTAGCATAGGGTATGCGTTTTCTTATAGCTGCATCCTATGAGTTTCCCTCCAGCACCATCTCCATCACATACATGACGCTTGAGAGGTATGACTGTTTTAGTGTTTCTGGTCGATAAGATTCGTAATTGTCAGCACCAGGCCCACTGGGCTCTTAATCTGGCCCTGGTCATTGCCACTTCTGTGAAGCGTGCATTGAATTGCTCCATCTAACACTTAAAAGGTTAACAAAGTTTAAGAAAATAGTAAAAAAAAAAAAAAGTATGCTGCTCACAAACACTTTTTTTGGCTGCTTACTGAAGTATGAGAAAACTGTTTTGTGCTGAGAAGTGTACTAAAAATTATATTTTGGCTTGCGATGAATATAATCACATTTTTGTTTTTGTACTAAGCACAACTGAAAAGGTTAGCTCTGTAAATTTGTGCTCTCTGAGAATTAATTAATGTTGTGTGATTTCATAATACAGATTTAAGCAGTGCATTTCACACTCACAAAATATACTGACCTTTTTCGAGATGCTCATTATCCTTAAATGTGTTCTGTTTTCAAACATTGTCTTCTCATTTATTATGTTCATTGCTTTGTAATTTAAGATAATTCAGAGCACGGGGTTGCCACAGTTTCTCTGAAAAAAAAACCCAGAAAAAAAAAACCTCCGTAAGGTGAAGAAGGATAAAAATAGAATAAAATTGAGTTTTTCTGAGGTTTTAAAACACAGTCTAATTATTCAGAGTATCTCTCTGTCATCTTTTTCGATGCATACAACCATGCGGAAATATAAGTGACTTACACTATTATACATAATGTAGCTGCTTAATTGGCAGGGAGAGGGTGAAAACTGGGGCATTGAAATTCCTTTGAGACTGATAGGGTGCATATTAGTGGCTTCATCACTGCAAAACGTCTACAATCTGATTGAAGTCAGCAAATATTTCACAAGAAGCACTAAAAAGGTTCCTCTGCTTAGTGAGAACAATTACCAGACAAGTTTGTAATGAATTCTCATGACAGTAATTATTTACAGGGCACAGAAAAACAATGATTGATGCTAATTCTCTAATTAGTAATAGGTATGCAGTCTGTTGCTATTATGGATGGTTTAGCAAACCACACTGGATATTTATGGTATGTAGAAAGAGGGGAAGGGTGATACAAATGATAAATTGTATTCTTATAATCAACCTATATGGAATATGTAATGAGAGTAGTGTACGAGTCTTGGTTAGTCTATAATGGTATGTTATTAAAAATGCAGCATAGTTTCCACGAAGCAATGACAACTTTGTTGTTAGTCCTGTGAATTTTGTGTTTAATATATTCAGATTTGGTATCGCTAATTAACCCTCTCTTTCTCTAAAAAGATGTCTTCTTGAAGAAATCCAAAACAAATGAACTTTTTTTTCCTCGAAGCTTTAACCCTACTTTGGGGGTGATCTTTTATTCATTGGTGTGCCATCAATCTGCCGCCACAAGCTCAAATCCTTGGTATTATTTCTCACGTTGACCTCTCTTTCACGTGTCGCAAGCCGTATGTCCCAAAATCTTTCACTCTACCGTTTCTAACGCAAGAAGCACCCGAAGCTATCGTTACTACATTCGTCATCTCCCACTTTAATTATGGCAACCAGTTCATTGATCTCCGGGAATAGTGGGAGTTTGATTGCACAGCTTTATTTTGTATGTTTGTATTTGTTTTTGTATTGCACAGACATGTAACAGTGCTGCCGCCCACCCCACGTGTTCCCTGTTTAGGGGTTTAGAATAATACCACTCTGTGTCTCTTTGGATATTTTGCCTTATTGCAGAAAACAGCGAGGTGAACCATTAGTGTAAGACACACTCAAGAGGTTTCGCCTTGATGTGACAGGTGAGCTTACACTCTAATGGCCATTGTAGTGGTACTAAAACCCTCAATTTATTTAAATATGCATAGGGATTTGGGATAGTGCGCAAGTAACTTGTTAAAAATTTTTATTGTATGTATTGCAGCTGGTGTCAATACTGCCATCCAGGAGTAGCAGGAGTTTTAGTGCAGGGCTTAATTATGCATATTTGTACTTCCTAAAGTGGGCATGCCAGTTTGATGCCTTCATAAAAAATACAATTGCTGCTTCCTGAGTTTAGCTCCACTGAGCTAAACAAAGCAGGAAGTAGCAGGAACTGCTGTCTGATTGAAAGCCAGGAGAGTGCAGCAATGTTAATTTATTACTGTGCCAATTACTATTGAAATACGTACTTTTTGTAAAATGAAAAAAGAGGACACACTCTTCACACATAAAGCACTTCAAGCAAGCTAAAGTGCTTTAGGGGTCGGGAGTGTCCCTTGAAGTGTTTTTGGATATTAGTATGCATTTACCCTCTTTCAATGTCTTCTTTTCATACATAGGCAATCAAATCTAATTATCCCATTATACATATTAAATTAAAATAGAGAAAAATGTGAATTGGGTTGTATACAAATTTTATATCATAAACTCGTGTATTCAAAAACATCCATTAAATACCTTTTTTGTTTTATAGTAAGAAGCAAAGATTAAATAATTATTTATCTGTTTGTTGATTCAGTTCAAAACAGATATGAATGCAATTTGCAATGCAAGGGCAAATTTGCTGAAATATAATAACATATTTATGCAGTTTCAGTAACAACCCAGAGGAGTCATTCATTAATGGCGCTATCTATTTCACTTAATGAAGCGTAATGGCATGACAGGGGGTGTGGATAATGTAACACTTTTATGCTAAGAACATCTTGTAATAAATTTGAGTGGCATCTGTGAGAATGAATTGTAGAAATAATGTTTATTGTACCAACAACCCCCAAAGTGCCATACGGTTGTTATGTTAAGGCATGTGGAGTAGGTAACAGTTATAGATCTGTGGCAGATTGGGTTTTCAAGGCTGACAACTAATATAGGGATCATGCCGCGCATGTAGGATGCCACTAACACAATCAGATTGCTGATGTTATGTTACTCAAAATGTTTGACTATCATTCATTGTTAAGACACCAACATATTGCACAGAGCAGTATAATAGAAATGAACATGTGAATACATATACTAAACTAGATATGATGAAATGGTCCCAAGAGCTAGTAATCAAAAATAATGCTTGTATTTTTATCTTTTTTGCTGGTTGATGATGGGTGACAATACTGTACTTAATGGCATGGCATGGGATGCAATATACATAAAGTGGTTAAACATCCAAATCTGTTACTGAATGGTGGAAAAAAAATTAAAGACTATTTACTGTATGTGCAGTTTGATGATAATCTTATAATGTTACAATGGATGCTTTGAACTCTATCAATACAAATGCAAATTTAGTGATGGTGAGTAGAAATTTACCCCTAGTACGTGCGGCATGGACCCTCCCGGCTTGTTGTGGCAAGTAACTTTTAATGCCTGGCTAGTAGCATAGAAGTAAAAATTTTAAGCCTTGGCTATGGGTTCCTCAAAACCTGACTCCTCCAAAAAAACTAAAACCCTCTACTTGTAATTGAGAAATTGCCATCAATTTCATTGATCGGATAAGGTGAATGTAACTGCAGCCTACAGTGACAACACTGCAGCCTACAGTGACAACACACATACCGGCTTTGAGCATTTCTTTAAATGTGTTTGAAAAGGGAAACAATATGCTGCCAAATGATCAATGTTTGCTTCATACGTTCACTATCCAATATATATGTATTAGGCAGAAAGTGAACAGTCAGTTTCTGAATGTCATGTGTTTGAAGCAGGAAAAATGGGCAAGTGAAAAGATCTGTGTGACTTTGAAAAGGACCATATAGTGATGGATAGACGAATGGTCAGAGCATCTCCAAAACGGCAAGTATTGCGTGGTGTTCCCAGTATGCGGTGGTTAGTACCTACCAAAAGTGGTGCAAAAAAGGAGAACCAGTGAGAACATGGGTGCCCAAGACTCATTGATACATGTTGGGAACGAAGGCTAGCCCGTCTGGTCCGATCACACAGACGAGCTACTGCAGCTCAAATTGCTGAACAAATTAATGCTGGCCATGATAGAAAGGTATCAGAACACACAGTGCTTTAGAGTTTGCTTAATATGGGGCTGCATAGCTGCAGAACGGTTTGAATGCCCATGATAACCCCTGTCCATTGCCAAAAGGGCCTTCAATTGGGATGTGAGCGTCAGAACTGGACCATGGAGCAAGAAGGTTACCTGGTCTGATGAATCATATTTTCTTTCTCATCAGGTGGATGACTGGGTATGTGCGGGATCCTCCATAGAAATAGTTAATTTCTCTAACAGCCGTCACTGATGATATAGAAAATAACAAGGTTTGATGGCAGTAACTCCACCTTGTGTCAAGCTCTGTCTCTCGTAGGAAAAATACTGAGACAAAGTAGTCCCTACTTTGTCTTAGTTTCTTTTTTAAGTCGATTGGAATGTCTATGAAATTCCAACACAGTCAGTCTGAGTATTTCACAAATAATTTATCTTTATAAAATACTAATTTTGCTTTATATAGATAAGTAAATACAATTAAAACCATAAGAATTGTAAAAACATTCTAGTGTGTGCTAACGCATTTGACAAACTATGTATCAAGGCTGTAACAGGTGTGAAATGACATAACATCTCCTTGTCACAGTGCCCGGTATGCTTACAGTCATTATCATAGTGAGATATTACCTTATTAAAATGGCAAAATCACCTGAAAATTACTTTCCATTAATCAATTTAATATGATAATGCAAATAAATAGATCTTGTTTTTATCTTAGCAAGCTATAGTAAATGTAGATAGAAATCAAATTAAGATATGCCAGTGTTTCAGTGTGGAGGCGGCCATCTTGGAATTACATCAGCACCCAATCAGAGCCTGTGATTGTTGAGTAAATGCCTTCATGAAACCGTGAATGGCTCTGTTATTCCTCAGATGCCCAAATGTAGCTGGAAATATCTAAGTTATATCAATAAAATTAAAAATAGCAATTCTGAACTGATTTAAAAAAAAACACTCCACTTCCCAAATACAAAAACATAAATAATACAAAAACAACGTTTAGTAGATACACCCACAATGACAACACAAGTGCATTTAATTGTGCATTTTTCTCATTGGGGCTATTTCTAAAACCTTATTGCAAAAGCTGTAAATCCCTTGTCTGCAGCCTTTGTAAGCCCACCCTTACTTTTTCAGCCCCGACTTTCTCTGGCTGTCCAATTATAGACTTCCCAATGCAGCTCAACGAGATGTCTTTGCAAGATAAGTGTTGCCTATTGAGTTTAGCTTCACTGAGATAAGCAACCAGGAAGTAACAGGACCGCTTGTTTGATTGACAGTCAGAAGGGTGTAACAAAGTTAATTAACAAAAGTGAAAATTTCTATTGTAATTGCACTTTTTGTAAAATGAAAAAGGACACACTTTCACACATGAACAACTTGAAGCAAGCTGAAGTGCTTTAGGATTCTAAAGTGTCCCTTTAAAAATGATCAATGCAAGATACTTAGACTTGTGCAGAAGTCTCTTTCAGCTTGAACAAATTAAATGCCTTTCAATCTATGGACTATTCGTTCCCCATAGTTTGAAAGGCATTTATTTGACTCTTTCAACATATCTCAAATTGACTTAAGCAAAAGTATATATTTCTGATAACAGAGTCACTTCAGTATGACTATAGGTGATCCAACAGGAAGGCTCAAAATCATAGTATCTTGCAAGACATTGTCATAAGGATAAAAATTAGGAATTATATTTTATGCTAATATTTCGATTCATTTTTGAAAAATACACGAAGATCTAAATACCTACACAAATGCACATCACATGTCTATAAATTGTCTTTTTTTCCAATTGAGTAAAAAGTCCTCTTTAATAGCATTGAGTCTGCTTTCAATGGAAATAATTCAATATTTCTGGGCATAAAATCACGTTCCAGAGGTGATCAGGGACGCTGTACAGTTTTCCATTTTTATAATGCTTTATGATGTCTTTTAGGAAATGAATTTGCAGGGTTTATTCTCTTTGGAGATGTGATGAAAGAAGTCTGAAATACATGTAGGTGAGCTGAAATTCATGGTCCCATGAGAAAAAGGATTTTACTGCCTCTTACTGTTTTACAGCGGGAAAAGGTCATAGAGAGAAAAAAAAAATCATAATTCTCTTATAAAAGTACATTCAGGAGCTATTTTTAAGCATTAGATCACAAGTGAAGTGAAACCAAGAAGGCTTGGATTTTCCTTCAAATTTACACCCACCAGATTACATTGCAGATAACAGTTCTTAATAAACTCATTGTTTTCTTGAAAGGTCATTATTTAAGCTCATTGGATAGAGCTAATTGGCTATGGAATTGGTTTGAAAGCTCCTATTAAATAACACACTGAGAAGAGAGAGAATCATGCTCACCGAATTAACTGTAATCAGTATTGGAGCTTTGTAAGATCTGTATAGAATTGTGTGTTCCATTTGACTTGTTGGCCAAGCATTCGTGCACATATGGTGTATGAATTGGTTATTATACTCTTATTAAAGCCAGTAACTATGACAACTAGTAGAAAAAATATGTACACGGGTTGAGTAACATAGTAATCCTAAACCTCTAGAGATATATGGTGGACTGTTCTATCTTTGATGGAATCATACAAAATTACATATCATTTATAAACACTATTTTTCAATATAAGTCCACTTATTGTATCTCTATAAACTCCTCAGGGAAACCACACGTACTGTCCAGGATTATGAAATCAGAACATATTTCGACTTGTGAGTGGGTTCTTATTACTTAACCTCATTTGAAAGGTTTGGAAAGATGAGCATGATATATCCAGAACTGGAATTCTCTCTAAACATAGTCTTTTGTCATAGATGGCTGCTCTTATCTTGTCCTTGGCGTAGTCTTGAAATGGCCAATGGCAACCAGATATCTGTTTTGTACTTTTGACCCACGTGATACAAAACTGACCAACTCTAATTCAAGCCATTTGCTCTACTGCCCTGTTAGCCTTTCTGTTGTTTTAGTAATAGACAGAGAATAGTTATCACTTTTCTAGTTTCTAGGAGACTTTTTCAGAGCATACACCACAACATAGTGCTTGCTCTCTGTATCAGTTTTAAAGGTTTAAGGGTAGAGAGGCTGTGAAAGAAATAGAGAACAAAGCAATCTAGAGCAACACAGAACTAGTGCATCACAACTAATTACTATTATTTTTCTCTTAAAGTTTTTCTTGAGGACTTGGCTTACTGCAGAGTATGCCATGAGAGTATGGAACATCTACTCCATGGTCCATATCCCTGTGAAAACTACGAGCAAGTGACCTCTATGAAATCTCAAATAAAGGGTCTGCAGAAGAAAATCTCAATACAGTGGAGGACTGACAAATGTTCAAGTACTGTAATAACATAGATATTATGGATTATGTGAAGGGAATAGGGTGTACAGTGTTTGGTAAATGGATTGATAAATGGGTGGAAGACATTTTATACTAGGAACACTGTGGTAAGCACATACATATTTAGTGGGTCAAAAATCACAGAGAGAAGGTGGAAGCCAGTTGTCCCATCGGGGAGTGGAGATAGAGAAAGGGGTAGTTCAGATAGGAGTAAAAAGACCCAATTTCCAATCGATTTCTCACAATTTAAAAGTTTCTACAACAAAGGAGTTAATTGTTTATATAGAATATTTAAGACATTTTAATTAGAAAACTGAAATATGGGTTCGTAGCAACACATGAAATTATTATTTTTTTAATCATACTTTGATTCAAAACCCACATATAATGAGGAGGATAGGGTCAATTGTTAACTAGTGAGGATTAAAGAGTTGCAGATTTTTGTCTCATGGAGAGAGAGGTGGGAGTAACACATATGTGGGAGATGCCACTTGAAAATTTCTAGATGAAAAACAAAAGATTGCTGGAAGCTTTTAATGCTCCTTTCCAGTTGTGAAAAAAATTAATAATAAAAAATACTTGATTAGCCCAATGGGGTGGTTAGACCTCTTGGCAGGTTTATTCTACTTTGAGTTACGTAAGATTTGTGGGGGACATGTATGCCTTGGCAATTTGTTGCGGCAGCTCTGTTTAAGTAGTAACAAAGGATGTATTTGTATATGGCACCCCTGAACTAAAGCACAGAGTCGAAAGAAGATTTCTCTGGGCAATAAACTAGCCTTCTAGAATGTGGTGGAAACTCTAACCATCAGAAAGGTACAGATGAAAAATATCAAATTTTATTAAACATTAAATAGCTGCACATTTGAGTCATGTTTTAATAATCAGACATTTCAGTCACTTAGACATGAAAGGGGATATTGGGACAAGTAACTCAGCTGAAGGAAATATATTTTTGAATTTGCTATATTGCTATGTGACACCTTCATGTCTCTATCAGTAGAAGCACCTACTGCATTAGATGGTTTCCAGGATTAGTTATTAACTAAAAATGTATAGATTTTTGTTTTAAAAAATTCAAATAAGGAATTGCTGAAATAGTGACCATAACAAAATATTATTTGCGACAACTAAAAAAATAATATTATGGCTTAGCCACAGTATCTCGTTAGCAGGTTACGGGCATCTTTACAGCTCACTGACTGGATTTAAGCACCAAAATAACTTTAGCTTAAAGGGACTCTATAGTCACCCAGACCACTTCAGCTCAATGAAGTGGTCTGGGTGCCAGGTCCCTCAGGTTTTAACCCTTCAGATGTAAACATAGCAGTTTCAGAGAAACTGCTATGTTTACATTGCAGGGTGAAGCCAGCCTCTAGTGGCTGTCTTCCGAACAGCCACTAAAGGCGCATCTGCGACGCTGGAGGCATATTATGCCTCCATCACGCAGAGCGTCCATAGGAAAGCATTGAAAAATGTTTTCCTATTGACAGCTTGAATCCGTGCACGGCACTTGCCGCGCATGCGCATTCGGATCCGCTGACGTCGGCAGAGGGAGCTGACGTCGGTGGGGGAGGAGAGGTCTCCAGCGCCAGGCGCTGGAATAAGGTAAGTAACTGAAGGGGTTTTAACCCCTTCAGCGCCACCAGAGGGGGACCCTAAGGGTGGGGGCACCCCCAGGGCACTATAGTGTCAGGAAAACCACTTTGTTTTCCTGACACTATAGTGATCCTTTAATGAAGCAGTTTTGATGTATAGATCATGCCCCTACAGTCTCCCTGCTCAATTCTCTGCCATTTAGGAGTTTAATTACTTTTGTTTCTGTTTATGCAGCCCTAGCCACATCTTCCCTGGCTGTGTTTAAAAATAATAACCAGGTAAGAGACCTGTTGCACCCCCAGCACCAACCGATTGGTGATGGAACCCCGATCCACAGTGGTAGAACCAATGTAGTGAAGGCCCTGGTGCTTTGTGTGTATTGTTGATGTTTGTATATAATTTTGGCATTTTAATACAGAGATGTGTTTGTTTATAATGTTTGTGTGTAATTGTAAAGGTGTAGACACAGAGAAAAAGGGGTATAAATGGCGCTAAAACAAGACAATAAATATATCCCAGTGCGTCTCAAACCACACAAGTGTTATGTCACCCTGAAAGTTTAGGATCCAGTGATCATCAGTCAGTGTGGTTTAATATAAGAACAGTGACTGAGTCACACCACACAAAAACAAAAGTTTTAGACTTTAGAAAAACAGACTTTTCTAAAATTAGAATATGTGTAAAGGAGTCATTATCAGACTGGAGCAATTTAAATGGAGTCCAAAAGAAATGGGATTATTTAAAAGTTGCACTACTGAAGGCAACAGAAAATTGCATTAGGCTTGTCAGTAAAAGCAAAAAATTCAAGAAACCACTGTGGTACTCCGCAGATGTGGCCAAAATAGTAAAAAACAAAAAGTTAGCATTTAGTAATTATAAAAAAAACCAGAGTGAGGAAGACAGAATGACCTATAAGATTAGGCAGAAAGAGGCTAAGCAAGTTATAAGAGCTTCCAAATCACACACAGAAGAGAAAATAGCACAGTCAGTAAAAAATGGGGACAAAACTTTTTTTAGATACATAAATGAGAAAAGAAAAGTAAAACAAGGATTAGTTAGATTAAAAACAAAAGAAGGAAGGTATGTAGATGAGGATAAAGGTCTAGCTGACTGCCTCAATGAATATTTTTGTTCGGTATTTACAGATGAAAATGAAGGAAAGGGACCTCAGTTAAGAAAAAGGATAAATGAGTCATTTATTACATGTGAGTTTACAGAGGAAGAGGTTCTATTTCAACTGTCAAAAGTAAAGACAAATAAGTCAATGGGACCTGATGAAATACACCCAAAGCTATTAAAAGAGCTTAGTGGTGTACTAGCAAAACCATTAACAGATTTATTTAACCAATCATTGATAACAGGAGTAGTCCCAGAAGATTGGAAGTTAGCGAATGTTGTGCCTATTCACACGAAAGGTAATAGGGAGGAGTCGGGCAACTATAGGCCAGTAAGCCTTACTTCAGTAGTGGGGAAAGTGATGGAAACCATGTTAAAGGATAGGATTGTTGAACATCTAAAAACACATGGATTTCAAGATCAGAGACAACATGGGTTTACTTCAGGGAGATCATGCCAAACCAATCTTATTGATTTTTTTGATTGGGTAACTAAAATTATAGATCAGGGTGGTGCAGTAGACATTGCTTACCTAGATTTCAGTAAGGCTTTTGACACTGTTGCACATAGAAGGCTTATCAATAAACTACAATCTTTGAGTTTGGATTCCAATATTGTTGAATGGGTAAGGCAGTGGCTGAATGACAGGCAACAGAGGGTTGTAGTCAATGGAGTATATTCGAAGCTTGGGCTTGTCACCAGTGGGGTACCTCAGGGATCTGTACTTGGACCCATTCTCTTTAATATTTTTATTAGTGATATTGCAGAAGGTCTTGATGGTAAGGTGTGTCTTTTTGCGGATGATACTAAGATATGTAACAGGGTTGATGTTCCAGGAGGGATAAGCCAAATGGCAAATGATTTAGGTAAACTAGAAAAATGGTCAGAGTTGTGGCAACTGACATTTAATGTGGATAAGTGCAAGATAATGCATCTTGGACGTAAAAACCCAAGGGCAGAGTACAGAATATTTGATAGAGTCCTAACCTCAACATCTGAGGAAAGGGATTTAGGGGTGATTATTTCTGATGACTTAAAGGTAGGCAGACAATGTAATAGAGCAGCAGGAAATGCTAGCAGAATGCTTGGTTGTATAGGGAGAGGTATTAGCAGTAGAAAGAGGGAAGTGCTCATGCCATTGTACAGAACACTGGTGAGACCTCACTTGGAGTACTGTACACAGTACTGGAGACCCTATCTTCACCTTAGAGAGAGTTCAAAGAAGGGCTACTAAACTGGTTCATGGATTGCAGGATAAAACTTACCAGGAAAGGTTAAAGGATCTTAACATGTATAGCTTGGAGGAAAGACGAGACAGGGGGGATATGATAGAAACATTTAAATACATAAAGGGAATCAACACAGTAAAGGAGGAGACTATATTTAAAAGAAGAAAAACTACCACAACAAGAGGACATAGTCTTAAATTAGAGGGACAAAGGTTTAAAAATAATATCAGGAAGTATTACTTTACTGAGAGGGTAGTGAATGCATGGAATAGCCTTCCAGCTGAAGTGGTAGAGGTTAACACAGTAAAGGAGTTTAAGCATGCGTGGGATAGGCATAAGGCTATCCTAACTATAAGATAAGGCCAGGGACTAATGAAAGTATTTAGAAAACTGGGCAGACTAGATGGGCCGAATGGTTCTTATCTGCCGTCACATTCTATGTTTCTATGTTTCTATGTTAAACACTTACATACATAGAGTTTGGATACAAAAGAGGGAGGTTGCGCCAACCTCCCTCTTTTGTATCCAATTGTAAAGGAGTGTTTGCATGTAGTGATAGCATTTAATTGCTAGAATGTATGCACATATACATATACCCTGACACATACATACATACTTACAGAGATACACATGCACATTGACACACAAGTACACACTGACACACACACACACAAATACACAAACAGACATACACAGATACACACATATAAAAACTGACACACACAAATACACACACTGACACATACACACTCAGACACATACACACATACACACACAGATGCACACACTGAGGCATTGACACACACACAGGTATACACACTGACACAAAAAAATATCAGTATGTAACACAAATCATTCATATATAATTAACAGGGTGCTGTTTCTCACCAAAATTGAGTACTTAAAATGGAAAATTCAAAATATAAAAAGTAGTGTGAGCGCTCCTAAAAATATTTTTTTATATAAAAAATAAATAAAACAGTGATGGCATCTCAATTGTAGTTATTTTTACGGCATTACGATTATAGATGTCACTGTGAGTGAGATGCCTATTTGATTGAAACATTTTTTGAGGGTATTTGTCTTTGTCTGTAGATATTATACAAATATTGCTGTGATCATCACTGTTTTTATTTGTTTTTTATGTAAAAATTTTTTTTTAGGAGCGCTCACACTACTTTATATATTGAATTATACACACTGACACATAAACACTCACACATAGAAACATACACACACAGATACACACACTGGCACATATAAACACATACATATAATATTTATATTTTTAGCCACCCTCCTGTAAACATACCTTTTATGTGCAGGAGTGGGTTCTCTGGGATCCTACTGCTAGCTGAGTCCGATAGGAGAGGGGATCTGGTGCTGGCACTTTTCTTGCTTCTCCCTCCTCCTGTGCTTGCTCTCACTTCCTCCCACCATCGACGATCTGACAGTGAGACCAGACCCCTGTTCAAAAATACCCATCGGATAGCCTTAAGTGCATGGGCCACTGATTGGTCCTCCCAGTGTATGGGCCCCGATGCGGCACACTGGCTGCACCGGTGGTAATGCTGCTGCTGTCCCCCCAGCCCAAATCCATTGGTCGCATGTGGGTGCAAAGTTGAGATACTGGCTTCCCTCTCCCCCGAGTCCCCAAGCCTGTAGCCTCCCCCAAATAAAAATACCCTACCCTAAATTAAATTGCTGTTAAAAAAATTATACTTACCATCAGATATTTTTTTTATCTTCTTAAAACTAGATCATGAAGTCCGGAGAAAACTATATAAAAAAAGTAAGGAACGCAAAAAAAAAAAAAGAAAAACAAACAAAATAAATAAATAAAGCAAATCCAGGAAAAACAAACAAAAAAACTACACAATAAAAAAATTCCATATTTTCCCCATTTGGTGCAACTAATTTGCATAGGCCCACCCAGAATCCTTTGCAGTAGTAACATCACTGCAGATTTGTGATTTCTGTGGGAAAAGCAAGTGTTATGGCTTGACTGGTGTGCAAATTTTTGTTTAACATTGCATTATATATATATTTATATAACAGGAATTTAGTTTATAGGGCTCTCTCATTAGTATAAGGGTAAAGGATGGTAGGTAGAGTATTTTTATTAGGAGTGTGGCTGTGGACTTGGGGACGCTAGCCACCTGAGGGCATGGTGTCACAATTTTAAGGAATTTTTAGACAAGAAGTCCTCCCATTATTATATTTAGAGCCCCCACCTGCTGTCAATGAGTGAGTTATGGGGGTGCACTATATCATCACATTAATTTCATTTAATTAAAAGTCCTCCACCTGCTGGTCATGAATGGGGGCATGGGGCAGACACTATGTCCCTGTAAAATAACTTTCCTTACTTTTGACCTTTCTGTTGGTTGGAAGTAGTTTCCAAATTTTGGGGTATCCTTATGTGGGATTGCTTTAAGGATATCAACATAAGGAAACCATCTACTAAACAGCATCATAATTTGGTATGCCTAAATATGGCAGTAGCACATAAGGGTACCAATTTAGGGAGTTGTCTGCTAAACAGCTGCAAGATCGTATGATTTAATTCATCCATGTGAAATTCGGATCCGAAAATATTGTCCTAACTTCATCAAACCGAACAGTCCAGTGGATGATAATCAGTTTGGACAAACAAAAAATTATTGTTCAAATTTCTTTGCCTTACCAAAGTCTATTATTCAACACGGTTGACATTTATTTCATATAAAATACACTTATCAACACATTATCAGGAAACTAATCTACAAGGTACATGCGTAATATTAAAAGAATGGTTAGGCAGTACAGAAAATAAATAAATAAACAGCTGAGTCCTGACCATCGTGCAGTCTCTTTCCTTCCCACTAACTCCACAAGGCTTTGGTTATGCAGTTACAAGTTGCTCTTCCATTAGACCTGCCCAGAGCACACCACTTGCAGACCACTGAAGTCTTACCACTAGTGATCTTCCATAAATAAACAGATCTTCCTGACCATAGTGCAGTCTCTTTCCTTCCCACTAACTCCACAAGGCTTTGGTTATGCAGTTACAAGTTGCTCTTCCATTAGACCTGCCAAGAGCACACCACTTGCAGACCACTGAAGTCTTACCACTAGTGATCTTCCAACACTGCTGACCTCCAAATGCACCACAGAGGTTCTGTATCAGTTTAAAATTTGACTTTCTCATTACAAACAAACAGGGTGATGTTAAACATACTACTGCATTCATACACACTGACACAATACATCCATACACACAAACACACACACACTGACACTCTTTGCAAATCCATTCCTGCAGTTAAACTTACACACACTTCACACTGACACTCCACATGTACATCCCCACATTTGTACACATACAGATATCACACTGTGTGCACACCATCAGCCACAAGCAAAAACTCATGCACGTTAAACAAGTTTCATAATCTTTGTTTTACAGTGTAAACCAGTGTATAATGAATTCACTTAACAGTGAGTTGTGGCAAAAATTGTGGCTAAGATTATAAAATAACCACTTTGGAAATGAAAGCAGCTGACAGGAGTATGTGCAGTTGGAAGTCTATGGAGGTTGGTGCTGAGTTGTGTTGGTGACATTAAGGAGCACTATGGAGTCAGGGACACAAACATGTATTCCTGACCCTATAGGGTTAAAACAACCATCTAGCCACCCCGACCCCTCATGCCTCCCTAGATATTGTAAAACCTTACTTGTATTCAAGTCTAGAGCTGATTGCTTTGTCAATGTTTCCTTTAGACCTTCAGCAGAAGTTGTAGCCTGATCCAATCACAATGCTTCCCCATAGGATTAGCTGAGACTGATAAAGAGGCATATCACGGGCAGAGCCAGCACAATTTAAACACAGTCCTGGCCAATCAGCATCTCCTCATAGAGATGAATTGAATCAATGAATCTCTATGAGGAAAGTTCAGTGTCTGCATGCAGAGGGAGGAGACACTGAATGTTTGGATGCATTTTAGGCAGGAAGGATCTCTAACAGCTATCTGAGGAGTGGCCAGTGAAGTTATCACTAGACTGTGATGTAAACACTGCAATTTCTCTGAAAAGACAGTGTTTACAGCAAAAAGCCTGAAGGTAATGATTCTACTCACCAGAACAAATTCAATAAGCTGTAGTTGTTCTGGTGACTATAGTGTCCCTTTAAATATTAACCCGACTCTCCTAGGATAGGTTTGTCTAGTTCAAGGACCAATGCATGACCAAGAAAAAGTGTGAGAGCTCTATTTACGGAATCTATATCTCACTGTACCAATTACGTTTGCTTGAAATGTGATTGTCCACCATCAATAACTGCTGGCAATGATCCCCCAAAACTACAGCAGACATAATTTATTTTGCCATAGTTTGCCAAGTTCCAAATGATCTCACAATGCAGGATCGGAATTCCCTTGCTAAATGCAAATGGGCCACCACACATGAAACCGACTAAACAGTTTATCCCCAAGTGATATGCATAATTCTTACCAAAACATTTCCACTTACTTTTCCTTCTAAATCCAGGGCTTCCCTCTACTATGCAAATTGTTATCATTCTTGCTATTATTTAGAAAGGACCGACATATTATGCAGTGCACTAAAATGGATAGATGAAAAATTCAGGTAAAGTCAAGAAGACAAGAATGATATAAAGAAGAGGTAGTCGGCACTGTTCTACGATGAGATGAAAGACCTCAGCTTGAACACTACTATTGATCTTCAAGGGAAATACCTAATTATTGTGGGCGCCATTTCTGCCAAATAATAATGTGCAATTAATGTCAATTAAAACAATTTACTCTTTTATCTTTCAACAATCAATAATGTTTCTCAATGACCTTTCAAACACAGTGATCTCAAAACCTTCTGATATTAAACGGACATGATAATTTTAGACAACATATTGGGCCCGTCTAATGTCAAACACATCTGGATATTATGCAGGGTATGGTATGTATATAACAGGTAGTTATGGTGGCGTATACAGCTTCATTTACTATGTCACTGACATGAAAACGGTGTCCACTTTGAGTCAAAATGGCATACTAATCAAATGGTTTGCTAAGGATAGAGCAAGATATTGATATTGCCAAACTATAATTTAGTTAATAACGGACGGAATCTGTTTCTAGTAAGAACTAAATTAATTATTGTCACACTCATTATTACACACTGTATGGATTGAGCAGTAAGGTGGATCCATCTAAGTACTTTTAGGCAAACATGTCCAGTATCCTGCCAAAAATGGTCAAATATGTGGAGTCATCCGATGTTATGCATTAAATGCAAAATAGCAAAAGATGGAAACAAAACTGGTCCAATGGAATCTGAAATGGATACGTTGGTTTAGAATGACTAAGTAAGATATGAATGGGATTTATTTCTTTAGTATATTTACAACAATTTAGTACATTTATTTACCAAAGTATAAAAGAAATACAACGTAATGTATTTTGTGGAATTAACATTAAATTACTGCCCTTGTTGAGAATACCAAATAGAGCTATCCTGGACTTTTTTTTTGTTCCAGTTTATGTCCCGTAATCCGCTGCGTCTAGAGAAAAAAAAATGAAGTGAAAACCAATTGTTATTATTGATATAGGAAGGAGGAAACGTTTCTATAGATGACATAAAACGGGTATAAAGGATTTAATGCACTTTCCCTGGTACTAGACTTTTCATTTTAATTAGATTCCAAATTAATAAGCCTTTCAAGATCATATCAATTTTACACCTCATAATTGATTGAAAACTCGTATTTTTTTCTATCTCACTGCTAATACCATGTATGTTGATGTCACACACAATATTAAGGAAGAAATATAATTAGTTGACATGCTTTTAACTGACGAGATTTTATATCATTGCTAATGTAACTATTAAGGCAGTGAAACCGTTAAAATGCAAATGTCTAAGCTGTATAGAAGTGGGAGATTATGGTTTCATTAGAGGGAAGACCATAACGTTAGACTTAGGTAATTACCTTTTTCATTAATGCTCGAAAATTTTTTGCTCCACTGAGAAGTGATTTTAAAAGCATTCTGCCTTCTGTGCTTAACTGCAGGATCTTACATTTTATCAATGCGTACTGCAAGCAAACACCAGAATCCGTCCAGGTGTACTTTGCAAATTGGGGTTTAAATGTGGAACACATCAAATTAAAATACAATATTAATTATTTTTTCTTGCTAGGAGCCTGAGTAGTTTAAAGCAGCAAGGGTAATTGTCTAATTCATTGTGCGCATCTACGGTGAACTTAATCATCATGTCAGCTTCCTAATAAAAGGTTATTATGGAAACAAAGATCCCAATTTTACATATGGTAGGCAAGGGAGAATTCGAGGAGCAGGTCTCTGAGGTAGACTTGAATTTCTTGACAAATGATGTCCATGCTGTGATCAGATACTTAACAAGAAATCTCGTTATTAACTAGGCCTGTACAGATAATTAGCACTTGAGCTTCAGATTTTAAATCTGACTTGAGGAGTATCATTTATCAAGCCCTCTAGCTTGCTGTCAGAGTTCTATAATAAGGCAGAGTTATTGATGAATCCAGATTACGAACAGATTGGAGGAAAATTTAGGCCACTGCTTTGCCCAAAAGGTCCTGATTTCAATATTTACAGTACTAATTTGGTATTATTTGGGTAAATTGAAGCAGTCCCTAAGTGCAGCATAGAACACAGGAATAAACTACACATCATTGCTGAGAACGTTGATTGATATTGTGCAATTTTGAAAGTAGCTGCTACAAATAGTTGTATTCCTGATTCAAAATTATTTTTAATATCATGAAAATATATTTTGTTACTTCTTAAAAATATTTGTTTTATTATATGAACACTAAAGATAACTATCAGGGTTATTCACTAATGTGAGAATCCAAAGTGAATTTCAGTTTTAAAGGTACACTCCAGGCATCAAAACAACTTACTCTAAATGTAGTTATGGTGCCAGGAGGCCCTTGGATGCAATCTTACCTCAAGGGGTTAATCCATTCTTGAATGGTTTAACCCCTAAGTTGCTTCGAGTGCTTGTCTCCACCCCTCCATGGGCGGATTCCGGCTTCTGAATTTTGAGATACATGAAGCGCGGAGTGCTGCTGGGCAAAGGCGCCGCTGATTGGTTGAGAGTGGTCATCAGACAAAGTTCAGTGACTCCCCATTCACTAAACTAGCTTGAAAAGAAACATACCTTTTACATGCCAGTTTAGTGAATGGTGAGTCACTGATTGGCTGATTGGCTGAGGGCATCAATCTCAAACAATTAGAATCTGCCCTGCGGCACTCCGCACTTTCTGAATCTGAAAATTCGGAAGCCACCAGGGGAGTAGTTTTTGATTTGAGTGCCTCCAGGTACCAAAACAGCTTAATTTAGCTCTTTAAGGTCAAAATAGTCAAATTGGAAAAATGATCAACTATGCTTTGAGTTTGGCAACTCTGGCCTTTAATTGGAAATTCACTTGAATTGGAGATAAGTGGCCCTGAAGGGCAATGCGCAATTAGCACACTTGGGATTTTCTTTATTTTTGTGTCTGTTCATTGTTTTTATGTTTTAATATTTTGTATTAAAATACTACACTATATATGCATTTGTTTTCTCTCTGTTTTGGTTTACATGTTATTATACTGAAACTTAATTTAATAATACATCTCATAGTTTGCATGTAAAGAAAATGATAGAACAAAAATAAATTGTAATACTGCAAATAGAAATGTAGCTATTAGAAGAAAAATGGTCCTACACACATACAGTATCTCACAAAAGTGAGTATACCACTCACATTTTTGTAAATATTTTATATTAATCTTTTTATGTGACAACAACTCACATTTGTCAGGAGCCTAAAAATATTGCTCCACAATATATATGTCAGGATCGGGACAGGGATCCAACACGCAGAGTACAAACAGTAGCCAGATACGTATACCGGACCTTAGAATGGCCGGACTAACGTAAGTAGTACAGTATAGAATGGTCAAAGACAAGCCGAGGTCGAGGGTAACAGAAGACAGGTAAGCGAGAGACAAGCCGAATCAAGGGTAACAGAGATAAGCAGAGTAAGGTAAACAAGCCGGGTCAAAACCAAAAGGGATAATAGAAAACACAAGCACTGAGTGACTAGAACAAGCTAGAACCACGACAGGGCAATGAGCTAATGAAAGAAGCTCTGTTAAATACCCTGTTCAGAGCAGTAACCACGCCTCCGAGGCGTCCTGATTGGTCCTGCAGCACTTGAGTGACAGGTCGTTCCGGAGGAGTGTCCTGATGACAACTTCCTGCCTAGATGCTGTAAAAGGCAGTCACTCCCTCGCGGCCGGCCTTGCATGACCGGATAGACCGTGGGAAAAGGAGCCATCAGGCCGTCTGGATGGAGGAACAGCTAAGTCTCTACCTCTTTCGGAGGTAGAGACCGCAGGTACCCTGACAGTACCCCCCCTCTCAGATACGCCCACCGGGCGGAATACACCAGGGCGAGAAGGGAATCGAGAGTGAAACGCCCTGCGGAGACGGGGAGCATGCACCTCCTCCTGAGGTACCCAACTTCTCTCCTCAGGACCATAACCCTTCCAATCGACCAGATATTGCAGTTTCCCCCGGGAGATTCGAGAATCAACGATGGAATTGACCTCATACTCCTCCTGACCCTCCACCTGAACTGAGCGGGGAGGGGCGATCGTGGAGGAGAACCTGTTACATATTAATGGTTTTAGCAAGGAAACATGAAATGAATTAGGAATGCGTAAGGCATTAGGCAACGCTAAACGATACGCAACTGGGTTAATTTGAGACAGTACCCTGTAAGGTCCAATATATCGAGGAGCAAACTTCATGGACGGCACTTTTAACCGAATGTTTCTAGTACTTAACCATACTCTATCGCCTGGAACAAACACCGGTGCTGCCCTTCTACGTTTGTCAGCGTGTTTTTTAACCAGCGTAGAATTGTGCAAAAGAATTTGTCGAGTTTGATCCCACAACTCTCTTAAATTGGCAACATGAACATCCACCGACGGTATCCCTTGAGAAGAAGACTCCGAAGGAAGGATGGAAGGATGAAAGCCATAATTCAAGAAAAAAGGGCTAGAATGCGTAGAATCACAAATGAGATTGTTATGTGCAAACTCCGCCCAAGGAATCAAACCGACCCAATCGTCCTGGTGTTCTGAAACGAAACAACGTAAATATTGTTCAACTTTTTGGTTAGTGCGTTCAGCAGCTCCATTGGACTGAGGATGATAGGCAGAGGAGAAATTCAATTTGATGCCTAGTTGGGAGCAGAATGATCTCCAAAAACGGGAAACAAATTGGGAGCCTCTGTCAGAGACAATTTGGGAAGGTATCCCATGCAAACGGAAAATCTCCCTGGCGAATATCTCCGCTAATTCGGGCGAAGATGGGAGTTTAGGTAAGGGAATGAAGTGAGCCATTTTAGTAAATCTGTCTACCACAGTGAGGATGACAGTCTGCTTTTTAGAGATAGGCAAATCAACAATGAAGTCCATTGCCAGGCAGGACCAAGGCTTTTCAGGAACCTCTAAAGGGTGCAGAAATCCGCATGGAAGCGAATGGGGTAGCTTGGTCTTGGTACAAACTTCACATGCCCCGATGAATTCTTTAATATCCTTGCGTAAGTCAGGCCACCAAAAATCTTTAGAGACCAGCGCATAAGTCTTGCGGATGCCAGGATGCCCAGCCACCTTGCTGTTATGGAGACAGCGTAGCACCTCCAGTTGGAGAGTGGCAGGAACGAAGTGTCGATCCCCAGGAGTCTGTTTGGGTGCCAAATGCTGAAACTTCATGATCTCAGACAGCAATGGAGAGTGAATCCTGAGATTCGTGTTCGCGATGATATTCCCCTTAGGAACTATGGAGGACAGAAGTGGTTCAGTTATAGTGGATGGTGCATATTGACGAGACAAAGCATCGGCTTCAGAGTTCTTAGAACCAGGTCTATACGTAAGTACATAATTAAAGTGAGTGAGGAACAAAGCCCTGCGAGCCTGCCTGGCGGACAAGCGCTTAGCCTCCCCAATATAAGACAAGTTCTTATGATCCGTTAGGATAGTAACAGGGTGTAGTGTCCCTTCCAGTAAATGTCTCCACTCCTTTAAAGCCTTAATGACCGCTAACAGTTCCCTCTCCCTGATGTCATATCTGCTCTCAGGCCCAGAAAATTTTTTAGAGAAGAAACCACAAGGGTGTAACGGTTTATCCACCCCTAACCTTTGAGACAGAACAGCCCCAACTCCTGTCTCAGAAGCATCGACCTCGAGCAAGAAAGGCAGAGTCGTATCAGGATGAACTAGAATGGGAGCTGAGGCAAAAAGTTCCTTGAGAGTCTTAAAAGCACCAAGAGCTTCCTCAGACCAGAACTTAGTATCAGCCCCTTGTTTGGTCATATTGGTAATAGGCGCAATGATAGAGGAGTAACCCTTAATGAAGCGCCTATAGTAGTTGGAAAAACCAATAAACCTTTGGATAGCCTTGAGTCCTTTGGGCAAAGGCCCGTCTAAAATAGATTGGAGTTTACCAGGATCCATTTTAAAACCTTCCCCAGAAATCACGTACCCAAGAAAGTCTACCTGAGACTGATCAAAACTGCACTTTTCCGGGGGGCGGGGCCTGAGAGCCAAGATGGCCAGTCGCACATTCTACTAGCTCCTGCAATAAGGGGGCCAAAAACGTCGATAGCGCCAGATCCACGAGAGATAGCGGCAAACGGTGCTCGGAAACAAATACAGGACGACCTAAACGACAAATTGATGCCTGACCGGCACCGGAGAACCGCGGACAACTCTGCACTGGCCATGAGGCCTAAACCGGAACACAGCCTGAGGCACGGGGGTGCTGGTCGACCTCCCGGTACGGGACAGGCTCACTCTACAGGCCTGCTACCCCCCCCTATGGACCGGAGGGGGTCATCCCGGTCCTCGCGGAGGGCGAAGACAGCTGCATCACTGCCTGCCCAAGCGCCAAAATCCACGGCCAAACGGGGCCGCAAGGGCCTAGCCAAGATGGCGGCACAGAAACAGCCCAAGGCACAGCACGCATTTACTCAGCCGCCAAAACACGTGCAAGAGTTCTTTGACCGGCTATGCACTCATCTCTACACGCAGTTCAAAGCACGGAGACAACTATATAGACAGGCGGTGAGAAGGGTGGTGGCATGTGTGGTGTAATCACCAAATTAATATAAATATTACACAAGGTTCGTCTACATTAAAAGGTATTTATTTAGAAGGCAACACACAATACTATAACACACAGCCCAGACCCACGGAGCAACAACCCTTTTAAATCTATCTATCTATATAGTAATCCCCTTCCCCACACGTTTGATCTCACCCACGGTTAGGCCTTCACCATCCACCAAGGAAGAAAAAGAAGCAACAGAGTATAACATGGTTCACCAAGATAGCACATGGCGTCTGCACATCTGCTCAGTAGAACAGCCAAGAAGGAACAGAGAGAAATGAAGATAGAGAGGAGTGGCTATCTCTCTCCTGACTTGTAAAGGTATTGAATTACCTACTTAACATATCAAAGGGTAAAGCTTATCCCCCTGTAAAAAAGATCTACATGAACTTGATCACATGACCCCTGGTCACCATGTTAGTTTGATGACAGAATGTCACCACATTCCCTCACTTTTTCTTCTCTTATGTTGAGCACATTTAAAAATAATAATATTTCCCTCTTATCTATCTAAACTATGAGATCTGAAGTAGGAAAGGGGAGCACAGGAATTAGTGTGAGTGAGATGAGTAAAGTAAAAGAAAACAGTCAAATAGGGGTTGCATCACCCCACATTCCCCCACTTTTTCTTCATCTATGTTGCTCCGTTATCTAGTTATCCCTCTAGTACAAGAGAACCTAGTGGGAGCAAAAACCTGATATACAGGAGAAATTCAACCCACCGTCCCTCCGGAATAGTTCCCTCAGCGACATAAGTTCTCCTGTACTTTCCTATGGCTGTCAATTCACATTTTATACAAATTTGTCAAAAAACAAAACAAAACAAAAAAAAATTTAGGTGAATGTGTGTGTGTGTGTGTGTGTTAAATATGTATGTATGTGCAATGTATGAGAGAGAGAGAAACAAAAACAAAACAAAAAAAAACATTTCAAATATATCCCCCTTTTCAAGTTTCTTCCTCATCTATATCATTGCCACACAAACGTATAGTGTAATGATGAGAATGAGTACTAGTGGCAGAGTTTGTAGAGTGTGTAGGACTGGATGTGATATTTGCGGAATTCCATATTCTTAATCCAGTTCCGACTCCTCCCAGAAGGGCTGCAAATATGTCCAGTTTTTCCTGACTCCCTGCTTTGCCTAAACCACTGCCGCCGTTGTTCCGGACACCTTGGAAGAATAGAAGGATTATTAAAATGTAGACTAATCTTTTTAAACTGACTCCCTTATTTGGAGTATCTTCTGCCCGCATTGCCTGTCTCCCATCCCTACTTGATACAGCTTATACTTATCCATCCTGTAACAAGGATCCACCACAATCTTCTGTTGACACACATCATCATCCTAATGCAGCTTTGCCTTGCTCTGTGGGAACACTAGATCTCATCATTAGAAATGTATAGCTATATGGGAGACTGGAAAACTCAGAGAAAGAATCAAAACAAAAGAAAAACAAACATACATACAGATGTAGAGAGATACAAAAATTATGAGAGTTATTGATTGCTGGGACCCCCCAATTGAACAATCTTTTCCTCCTCTCTCATCTGTTCCCTCAGTGCTTTCACATCTGCCTCCAATCTTTCAGTCTGTCTCTTTAGGTCCCAGTAGTCTCTATTCCCTTCTTTATTCCTCCAATTATCCCAGTCCCGTCTATTGGTCTGATGCTCATCCCATCTATGGTTCCTTCTCCAATTATTCTCCCAATAACTGTTCCTGTTGTTTCTCCGTTTTTCTCCCCAATTGTGATTATCTGTCCTTTTTAGCCTCTCCCAGGTATTTTTATTATTCCAATTATTATTGATTACCTTAGGCCCCTCCCATCTATTTCTCCAATTCTCTCCCATTACATTACTTCCATTAGCACTGTCCCTATTCCTATGGTCCCTCTGTGGATCTCTCCATCTTTTGTCAAAGTCCTGTTTTGGTCTCCAGTTCTCATTATCCCTCTTGTTCTGGGGTACATCCCACCTCTGGCTTCTCCATTTACCATTTATATCTCTACCAGAGTCAACCTTGAATGTTCTTATGGCTGAAACAGAGAAGGCCTGTTCTGAGGAAGGATGCTTGATCCACCAATTGTCAGCTCTAGTTAGTACCATTTCTAAGTCTGCTAATGTTGGATCAAAAAGCCTCACAAATTCTTGACACTCCCAGGGAAGGGCTTCCATTACTTTAGCAATGTGTTCTGGTGAGCCCAAGACCAGAGGCTGCTGAGGTTGGCGTAGCATATACCAGAACAATATCCTTTGAGCTACCTCTCTAGGACCATCTGCTGGCCTCATCGTAATATTCGCAATTTCTTTCTCAATGCTGAGTAAATAGAAATTTGTTGCAGCAATTCTTCCTGCCTGATCAGACACACTGTTATTAAATCCAAATAGTCTGCTAGCCAAAGGACCCATAGCATATTCTAACAGTTCTGTCCATTCTTCTAAGTTAAGACCTCCTTTTTTCGCTCTATTTGCTCCCCTCATAAACCAATGTGTAAAGGTGTTAAAGTCGTCAGTTGGCATACTTCCCCACCATTTCTGGAAATTATCTTTGTCTGTGATTGACATAGTCCTTGTCTGTCTAGAGAAGCTAGTAGGCATTTCTCTTACATTAAAATGTTCAGTTATTATTATAGGGGCTTGTGGGACACAATTCACAATTGGCACATTTCCATTGTGTTTTGTTCCCACTACTGGTTCTTTAATAAAATACGACTGGCCTGGGCATACTCTAGGAATCTCCTTATCCCATTTATTTGTGTTTTCTTTAATTTTCATTTTATATTCCATGACTAGGTCTTGGAGTTCAGTGATCTTAGCACTATATGCATCTCTCTGTTGTTCTATTTCTCTTAACTCCTTTTCCAACCCCTCAATCATTTTGTTTGTTCTTAGGGCAGCTATTTTAAAACAATTTCTTTCATCAAGAGCATCTTCCATTTTATTAGTGGTTACTAAATTAGCTTGCTGCAATTCGAGTACCATGCTTGCCAAACCCCCTATTGCAGCAACAACCGCTTGTGCCACCAAGCTTTTCCTTTTCTTAATATTGCACTTTTTATTAGTAACAATCTGTGTCAAAACATCCATAAAACCTTTATATTTTCCACAATTGGGGCCTGCTGGTTCTGGAAGCTCATATGGTCCACCATGTTTGTCAATGTCATTCTTGAAGTACTCTAGTACTTCTACAGAAAAATACTTAGTACCCAGAAATGACATTTTAAAACTGAGCTCTCCCTGAGTCTTTAACAATGGGATTAATTTAAAAAAAAAACTGAAACTGGCTCCAAAGAGATTAAACCATTTGAGAAACTTAATTACATTAACCTATTCAAACAAACTCTCGTCTTTTAAGAAAAAAACTTCACAGTTTCAATACAACAAATGCCCACAGAAAGCAAAACACAAAACCACCCTTTTGCCTTTGTTTAAGTGCAGTAGGGGGGAGGAGGAGGGAGTTACAAATAAACAGAATGACTTAAAGGAAGAGATGGGAACTGGAAAATACCTGACTGTAACTTCAGCACAATGATAATTCCCAACCATATAACAATCTAACATAGGCACCTTTACTTCATAATATTTACCTCAAATACAAACTGTTCATTTTCTATTAAACACACTCCAGTGTAAAAATGTAAATGTTAACCTGGCTAAACAGTAGCCAACACACTGTATTAGCCCCAATACCTTTATCATGTAAACACAATGCAAATTATATTTACCTTAGTATGGTGAAGGTAATACTTGCTAATTAACTTCAAAACCAGTAAATTAGCCCAAATTAGCATATTAAAATATAATAGCAAGGCTTGGAGGGTAGGAGTTATACCTAAACTAGATTATTCAAGACACACAAAAAAAGTATAAAGTATGGAAGCCTATAGTGTATTAAAATGCAGGCCTGAAAAAAAATGAAACATTTATTTTTTTTATTTTTTTTAGGCCTGTACTATGATAGCCAAAACACAACAAAACTCAACCTTAAATATATGAAACACACAAAAAACAATAGTATGTTCAACATTGAGGCCTATGCTGGTAGTGTATTAAAATAAAATAAAATGAAGGCCTGAGAAAACACACAAAAAAACTAATCCGCATTCGAATACAAAAAGAAACCGCATGGAAGCCTACTATAGTGTGTTAAAATGCAGGGCTAGGCCTGTACTCTGATAATGAAGGCCTTAAAAACTACTAGGCCTGAACTATGGTAGTCTAAACACAACAAACTCAGATATTTGAAACACGCAAAAAGACTAATACTCTATTCAAAATTGAGGCCTGATGCCCAAGCTTGTATAAAGAATCAAATCAGCATTCAAATACAAAAAAGAAGCAGCATGCAAGCCTATTATAATGCAGGGCTAGGCCTGTACTCTGATAGCCAAAAACCCAATAAAACTCAACTCAGATATTTGAAACATATATTCAAAATTGAGGCCTGATGCCTAATCTGGTATATTAAAATGGAGGCCTGATGCCTAATCTGGTACATTAAAATGGAGGCCTGAACTAGACTCCAAACACAATCAGCCCTGGATTTCCCATGCAGAGGATAATTAAACAAAGTACTTTTTTTTTTTTTTTTCCTCCCCAAAAAGTAAATCTGACTATCTATTAATGTGTTATTACCTCATAAATAACCTTTGTAGAAGTCTAAAATTCGTTGGTCGCCATATGTGGTGTAATCACCAAATTAATATAAATATTACACAAGGTTCGTCTACATTAAAAGGTATTTATTTAGAAGGCAACACACAATACTATAACACACAGCCCAGACCCACGGAGCAACAACCCTTTTAAATCTATCTATCTATATAGTAATCCCCTTCCCCACACGTTTGATCTCACCCACGGTTAGGCCTTCACCATCCACCAAGGAAGAAAAAGAAGCAACAGAGTATAACATGGTTCACCAAGATAGCACATGGCGTCTGCACATCTGCTCAGTAGAACAGCCAAGAAGGAACAGAGAGAAATGAAGATAGAGAGGAGTGGCTATCTCTCTCCTGACTTGTAAAGGTATTGAATTACCTACTTAACATATCAAAGGGTAAAGCTTATCCCCCTGTAAAAAAGATCTACATGAACTTGATCACATGACCCCTGGTCACCATGTTAGTTTGATGACAGAATGTCACCACAGCATGGATCCGCCCGGCTGTCCGACGTCGCCTGCAGGGGAATCCCCCCTATGTCTCCGGAGCAGCCCCCCGCCGGAAGTATCGACAGGGTTCGGCGAGGCCGGACAAAGCACCTTGTCCCCCAGACAGCAACACTCACACTCTCAAGCGGCAGACCGGGGCCCGCCGGCATCCAAGACCTGCCTACCACTCAGCGCTCCCAGCAACGGCCGAACACCACAGCGCAACCCAGCACACAAGACGCCCTAACACCCACTGCGACACTACCCACGATAAAGCAGGGCCGTCCACCGACAATCGATACCGGCAGAGAGCCTACCCACCGCCGAACAAGGAAAGGATAGCGGGGGGGCACCTTTCCTGCTGCGCAGGACAACACAACTGCACCCCGCCAAGCAAGCGTGCAGCCCTCAGACGGGGCACCCCCATGCTGGTCAGGTCTGTATACCCGGTGGGCATAGGCTGAAAGGGCCTACTTGCACAGCAGATGGCACTGGGCTCCAACCTCTGCATCAGGCACCAACATTGCAGCCGTTGGTACCAAATTACCGCCCAGACACTCACCTCACAATAAAGCTCCTTACGGAACTGTGGACTAAACACTTTCATTTAACTCACCTTCAGCGATGACTTCGCTTTCTTAGTTTGACATACTGGGGGCACACAAACATACCTGCTTGAGACAGGGCAGGCGAGATTGCTGACAAACCTGTGTCCACATCAACTGTTTTTTAAAAAAATAAGCACTGCATTAATACAAACCTTCGTATGTATATTTGTTGTTTAGCATAGTCTATACTAGTTACTCCAACTCGCACACAGATAGCAACTCAGTCCTTCCTTAATGCCCATCTTTACTGAATTGATACCTACTAATGTCTCAGCTGAGCAGCTTATCTTTAGGAGCATCACTGTTTAATGTGCCTCTGTAGCCTACTATGTTTGTTTATGATTTTTTGTTAATTAACTAGTTAACCGCACCACTGTTTAAATACTAAAGCGATGGCATTCAATATAATTGTTAACCCCAAGTTACTGTTACCAAGCGACAAATAACTCAAAATGACAAAGCCATGTTTAACCCTTAATCGTTTAACCTTGTAATCCACCATCTATCTGCTATCATATTATGACAACTCTTGGATAAGCAATTGTACTAAAAACTTGTATAAAACTGTGAGATATACAATGCCACCTAACTGTTGTTAAGCTATGCCAAAACTGATTACCCTAGCTGTGGCGACAGTCTTTGCTTTCACCAGTTGAATGTACGTGTAACCAATTTTCTATAAAAATGTGCCTGACATCCCAATGTCCCGCATGTTAAGCGGTGTAAATGCTTGAGGACTACTCTCGGGGCACCTCATGCCTGTCTGTAACCCATTTTGCGCACAACAAAAATAAAGAATTAAAAAAAAAAAACTGCACTTTTCCAATTTGCAGTATAGACCATGTTGCAGAAGTTTGTGTAACACCTTTCTGACCTGTCTATGGTGAGTCTCAATCTCCTTAGAGTGTATTAGTATGTCGTCCAGGTAAACAATAACACAATCATGCTGAAACTCCCTAAGTACCTCATTAATCAACTCTTGAAATACTGCAGGAGCATTGCATAGTCCAAATGGCATAACAGTGTATTCGTAATGGCCATACCGAGTATTGAATGCCGTCATCCACTCGTGACCTTGCTGGATTCTCACCAAATTGTAAGCCCCTCTGAGATCTAATTTGGTGAAGATTTTGGAGCCCTTAAGACGATCAAATAACTCGGTAATCAGTGGGATAGGATAGGCATTTCTGACAGTTATTTTATTCAAGCCTCGGTAATCGATACAAGGTCTCAGCGTGCCATCCTTCTTCTTAATGAAAAAGAACCCCGCCCCGGCCGGAGAAGAAGACCTCCTGATGAATCCCTTTTCTAAATTCTCCTGAATATACTCCTCTAGAACCGAGTTTTCCTGAACAGACAAAGGATATACATGGCCCTGTCGTAATGTCAGGATCGGGACAGGGATCCAACACGCAGAGTACAAACAGTAGCCAGATACGTATACCGGACCTTAGAATGGCCGGACTAACGTAAGTAGTACAGTATAGAATGGTCAAAGACAAGCCGAGGTCGAGGGTAACAGAAGACAGGTAAGCGAGAGACAAGCCGAATCAAGGGTAACAGAGATAAGCAGAGTAAGGTAAACAAGCCGGGTCAAAACCAAAAGGGATAATAGAAAACACAAGCACTGAGTGACTAGAACAAGCTAGAACCACGACAGGGCAATGAGCTAATGAAAGAAGCTCTGTTAAATACCCTGTTCAGAGCAGTAACCACGCCTCCGAGGCGTCCTGATTGGTCCTGCAGCACTTGAGTGACAGGTCGTTCCGGAGGAGTGTCCTGATGACAACTTCCTGCCTAGATGCTGTAAAAGGCAGTCACTCCCTCGCGGCCGGCCTTGCATGACCGGATAGACCGTGGGAAAGGGAGCCATCAGGCCATCTGGATGGAGGAACAGCTAAGTCTCTACCTCTTTCGGAGGTAGAGACCGCAGGTACCCTGACAATATAGCCTTTTGTCTCTATATATGGGTTCATTCAGAGGCATAACTAGAAACCACGGGGCCCTAGTGCGAAAACTGCCCTGGGCCCTACCCATACGCCTACCCCCCGCCATCACCCCATACGTCCACTATCCCTTTCCTATACGTTGCCCCACCACAAATGCAGACAAACAGATACACATGCAGACACACACACATATACAGAGACACACACATACACACATACACACAGACACACACACACATAGTTACATAGTTACATAGCTGAAAAGAGACTTGCGTCCATCAAGTTCAGCCTTCCTCACATTTGTTTTTTGCTGTTGATCCAAAAGAAGGCAAAAAAACCCAGTTTGAAGCAGTTCCAATTTTGCAACAAGCTAGGAAAAAAATTCCTTCTTGACCCCAGAATGGCAGTCAGATTTATCCTTGGATCAAGTAGTTATTACCCTACATTGAAAGATTATATCCTTAATATTCTGTTTTTGCAAGTATGCATCTAGTACTGTTTGAACATCTGTATGGACTCTGATAAAACCACTTCTTCAGGCAGAGAATTCCACATCCTGATTGTTCTTACAATAAAAAAACCTTTCCTTTGCCTTAGACGAAATCTTCTTTCTTCTAGTCTAAACGCATGACCTTGTGTCTTATGTAAAGTCCGGTTTGTGAATAGATTTCCACACAATGGTTTGTATTGGCCTCGAATATATTGGAAAAAAGTTATATCCACTCTCAGGCGACGTTTTTCTAAACTAAATAGGTTTAAATTTGTTAACCTTTCTTCATAGCTGATATGTTCCATTCCTTTTATTAATTTTGTAGCCCGCCTCTGCACTTTTTCTAGTGCCATAATATCCTTCTTTAGAACAGGTGTCCAAAATTGCACAGCATATTCAATGTGTGGTCTTACCAGTGATTTATAAAGAGGCAAAATGATATTCTCGTCCCGAGAATGAATACCCTTTTTCATGCATGACAATACCCTACTGGTCTTGGCCACTGCTGATTGACATTGCACATTGTTGCATAGTTTTTTGTCTATAACAATTCCCAAGTCCTTTTCGTGTGTTGTTATCCCTAATTCGCTTCCATTAAGGGTATACGTTTCTTGCGTATTCTTTACGCCGAAGTGCATAACTTTGCATTTTTCAACATTAAATTTCATCTGCCATTTGAGTGCCCAGTCCTCCAGTCTATCTAAATCCCTCTGCAGCAAAGTAATATCTTGCTCACATTGTATTTTTTTTTACAAAGTTTGGTGTCATCTGCAAACACTGAAACATGACTTTCAATGCTGTCTTCAAGATAATTTATAAACATGTTAAATAGAAGGGGTCCCAGAACAGACCCCTGAGGGACATCACTTGCCACCTCTGTCCAGCTTGAAAATGTGCCATTAACGACAACTCTTTGTACTCTGTTTTTAAGCCAATGTTCTACCCAAGAACAAGCATTTTCATCTAGACCGATTTCCTTGAGTTTGAACACTAATCTTCTGTGTGGAACTGTATCAAATGCCTTGGCAAAATCCAAATAGATCACATCCACTGCAACACCCTGATCTATACTTCTACTTACTTCTTCGTAGAATGCAATCAAGTTAGTTTGACACGACATGTGCTTCATAAAACCGTGCTGATTTTTGCTGATAACCATGTTCTTCTCAAGGAATTCTTGAATATTATCCCTTAATAACCTTTCAAATATTGTACCAGCCACAGAAGTTAAGCTCACAGGTCTATAATTTCCAGGCAAGGATTTTGACCCCTTTTTGAATATAGGAACCACATCTGCCTTCCTCCAATCCTCCGGAACACTTCCTGAAAGAAAAGAATCTTGAAAGATTAAAAACAGAGGTTCACCTATTTCTACACTTAGTTCCTTAAGTACACGTGGATGGATACTGTCAGGCCCTGGAGCTTTTATATACAGAGGAGAAATAGTTATTTAAAATGCCTGCCTTTTCCTGGTCTTCATTGACTAACACCCCCGTTTCAGTTTTTAGTGTACCTACACTTTCATTTTTGTTTTTTTTAGAATTTATGTAGTTAAAAAATGCTTTGGGGTTGGTTTTGCTCTCTTTATTTTTTAGCTATCATTTTTTCATTTTGAAGTTTAGCAAGTCTAATTGCCTTTTTACACGCATTATTTGCTTCCTTATATCTTTTATAAGACGCATCTGATTTGTCCGATTTAAATGCTTTAAATGCCCTTTTCTTATTTTTAATCTATTGTTTTACTTTTCTACTAAGCCACATTGGTTTTAATTTGTTTATTGTATATTTATTTCCCAATGGTACATACTGAGTAATGTACCTTTCTAATATTTGTTGGAAGATGATCCATTTATCCTCAGTGTTCTTTCCACTAAAGAGTTTATTCTAGTCAATATATTGTAAAGCTGCCCTTAACTTATTGAAATTGGCCTTTTTAAAATTATATGTTTTAGTATACCCCATGTGCTTTTGTTTTTTTGAGTCTATTTCAAAGGACACTATATTGTAATCACTATTTCCCAAGTGCTCACCTACTTGAATGTTGGTCAAAAGATCAACGTTGTTTGTTAAAACCAGGTCCAGATAAGCGTCCATTCTAGTTGGTGCTTGTACTAGTTGTGACATGAAAGTGTCATTTAACAAGTTTAAAAACCTAATTCCCTTTGCTGAGCTACTAGTCCCTCTGTCCCAATTTATGTCCGGGTAATTAAAATCTCCAATAATTAAAGTGTTACCCAGATTTGCAGCTTTCTCAATTTGCTCAAACAGCTGTTGTTCCTCATCAATATTAACATTAGGTGGTTTATAACATATCTCAACCAATAGTTGGTTTCCCTTCTTTTCCCCCAAGCAGATATTTACCCATAAAGCCTCCACATTTTCCTCATCGCATTCCATTTGCTTAAGATTTGGCTTTAAATCATGGTTGACATACAAACATACCCCACCACCCTAATTGTTTTTCCTATCCTTCCTAAATAACGTGTACCCATTTAAGTTAACTGCCCAGTCATGTGTCTCATCCCACCATGTTTCAGTTATGCCTATTATATCATATTGTTTAGTGTATGCTAATGCCTCTAGTTCCCCCATTTTGTTATTTAGGCTCCTTGTATTAGTAAGCATACAATTAATATCATGCATCACTTGTATATTTTGTGAATTATCAACATTACATAGCTTCTCTGTTCTGAGCTTGCCCCCCCCCCCCATCTCCACCCTCCTTATACTGTGCTAAAGCCCATCTCCTTTCTGTCCTATCTCCATTTTGTAAATTGCTATGACCCTCCCCCCCTACAACTAGTTTAAAATCTCCTCTAACGTTCTATCCATCCTATTCCCCAGCACTGCAGACCCTCTCCCGTTTAGGTGCAATCCATCACTACTATAAAGGTTGTACCCAATCGCAAAGGCCCTCTCCCTCCCAACCCCCAACCCCTTCAGTCACTTACCTGAGGCAGCGACGATGTCCCTCGTCGCTGTCTCCTCCTCCACGCCGCTCCTCCTACTGACTCCATCGGCCGGTGGGCGAGACTGATCCCGCCCACTGGCCGGGGAGACCTAATGCGCATGCGCAGTAGCGCTCCCCATAGGAAAGCATTGAAAAAGATTTTCAATGCTTTCCTATGGGTAAATGAGCGATGCTGGAGGTCCTCACGCAGCGTGAGGACGTCCAGCGATGCTCTAGCACAGATAATCTGTGCTATAATCCAGGAAGTTCCCTCTAGTGGCTGTCTAGTAGACAGCCACTAGAGGCGGAGTTAACCCTGCAAGGTAATTATTGCAGTTTATAGAAAACTGCAATAATTACACTTGCAGGGTTAGAAGTAGTGGGAGTTGGCACCCAGACCACTCCAATGGGCAGAACTGGTCTGGGTGCCTGGAGTGTCCCTTTAAGTTTGGCTGCTCTGGCCTTATGTTTGAATTTCACATTGAAGTCTCACTATAGTAAATACCCTTTTAAATAATTGTTTCACTCAAATGATATACCAGCCAGTGTGTGGTGACTTAACAACACTTTTTGAAACATTAGAACAAAGTATCACAATAATAAAGTAAATTCTAACTCAAATTAAAAATGTATAGGTACTAGTGCTATAAAGTGCAATAGATTACTAAGAAACATTTCTAATCTATATAAAAATACTTTTTAAAAAACAGCAGCTTTAACACTTGTGTGTAGAACGTTTCCCAAATACACCATAAGAACTTGAAATAATAACGTAAAAAAAAAAAATAGTGTTGTGCTTATATAAAGTGCAAATAATATTAACCTGGCTGTACCTTTAACAGATCAATCGATATGATTTCCAAATCCAGGTAACCTAAAAATATAAATAATATACCATAGTGCAAACTTATCAAGAAAATAGGAATGTAAAACAATAAAATGGAACACTCACAAGCAAAGCGCTAAAGAACCTAGCTCTGGTTGGACTAGCAGCCGGGTCCGTTAAGGCGAACACCCCTGGGGAATGTAGGTATCTTGCTTCACCAATCCTAATCAAAGTATTTGAGAGACAGGAGCATAGCATGGTATATTACTGTACTTATGTATAAAAATAGAAGCCAAGTTAATACTCACGAAACTGGAGCCTAAATGTCAGGTCCCCTGCTTCCGCTCGTGGCAACCTTGCTTACCCCGTCACCGCGAGTGGAGTCATCTGGTCCCTGTCTGCGGTGTGCGGCTGTCCCCGCCACCGCGCTCCAGACTGGCAATGCGTTTGAAGCACACAGTGATGACCTCAGAGACGGTGCTAAACGGACCCAGCTGTTATTCCAACCAGAACTATGTTCTTTAGCTCTTGTGAGTGTTCCATTTTATTGGTTTACACCCCTATTTTCTTTATAGGTTTGCACTATGGTATATTATTTATATTTTTAGGTTACCTGGATTTGGAAACAATATCTATTGATCTGTTACAGGTACAGCCATGTTGATATTATTTGCACTTTTAATAAGCACAACACTATTTTTTCGTTGTTATTTAAATTCTAACTCAGCCTAGCTAAAGATTTTTGTTATAATTTGGCTAATTTCGTCACTCAAGTCATCACACCTTGCTCTTATGTGAATAAATCCTATGATCTCTTAGTAAGGCTTTTATTGACATATTACGATGTAATCAGGGTGGCCTACAACCTCTAAAGATTAAATGATGAAACTACATTTACTTGTTATAGTGAATTCTTCATAGAAATAACTTAACCCCTTAAGGACACATGACATGTGTGATATGTCATAGTTCCCTTTTATTCCAGAAGTTTGGTCCTTAAGGGGTTAAAAAAAAAAAAAAACTACAAAAAAAACAGAAATCGTGATAAATTGCAAAATATAGAATAAAATAATCAAGTTGTGACTATGGAGTTGGACATTTGAATTTTAATTCACTACAATTTGTTATTATATAAATGAACTCCTATATGTATATAATAAAGATTTTTTTTATTTCTTTAACATACTGTAAATGGCCTATGGATGTATCTAAAATGGGTTCAAAGAACATGTTAAGATTTTTTGTACTTTAAAATTGTGTTAATAAATGTAAAATGTAAATGGCAGAAGCAAACGGAATATTTAAGTTTTGTACATGCAACATTTTAAAGCATCATTCATTAACAGGTCTCCAAAACAGGGATTACAATCATTCAGACAGTTCTGCTTTCCACGGCGTGGTATTGAGCATGCAAAATTATTTTGCTACAAGCAATAAAGCATCGCATTGGACAATATCTGAATAGCAGACTCATAAAAAGGAAACAGAAGGCTGATATAAATGTTATTAGCTATTTCTCACTCTTAAAGTCTGAAGTAAAACTTATGGTTTAAGCATTGAAGAGACTTTTCATTAAAGGATTTTTTTGCCACGGGCACAAAGTTGGGAGTGGGGAGTCGCATTGGTTTTATATATAAAATCAAGGGTTTTATTAATTATTTTCTAGCAGAATCATAAAGTCAGTTACTGCCTGTTTTCATGAAACCGGGCATTCAAATTCCCTTATAATGTGTTTTTGGCAGCAAATTCTATGCTTAGCTTTCAGCTGTCCAAGAGGGGGAAGCCAAATCACAGCAGGAATTGAAGAGTGTTTGTACTGTAGGAGTGAGGTTTCTGGTGATTTTCCTTGTATAGTCTCCACTAGCAAGCTTCCAGAAACTTAGCAAGAATTCTTCTGTGTATATGTTAGGCCAGTCTGTTTCCATAATACGGCAATTTACTGAATATATGATAAAATAAATTATTCTGCAGTAAGTGTTATTCCAGAAGTAGGACGTCTGTTTAATTCTGCCTGCAATTTACTAACCCGTTGGCGTCAGAAGTGGGATCAGTGCTAAAATTTTAAAATACTTACATCACTAACAGGGTTAAAAAAAAAAGATCTGCTTATATGACTTAACAAAAGCCACGTTTGTAGAATGCAATTTACATTAAACTTTTGCATTGTGAAGTGGTTGACTCGCTGCTTTGGTATATAAAAAGTTAATAACCATTTACCTTAATCCTATGACTTTTTGACCTGTTTTTTTTCTGGTGAGAATTAAAGTGAGAATTTCCTTGATCTATGCCAAGTATGTTTAGTGTGTAGATACGTTATAAAATGATATTAAATGCAGTTTTACTACACATGAATTGGCATGATTACTGCTTAACATGTCATGATTATGGTAATATTTGTTTTATGCATATTATTCAAAATCTTATTTATGCAAAATTGTTTTTTGGTTTCATTAGAGATAAATTACATCATTACTTAATAAAACGGTTTTATTAGACTAAATTGTTGGTAACTATATTAAATACCAATTGGTGTCATTGAGATTAATTAAACATAGTCCTAGTTTCTGCCTAATAATGAATATAGCTAATGATCACTCTCAAATGAACAAAAAATAAAGGATATAAATTGTAAACCAATTAACCTTGAATATGATTTGGTTATTGCAAAAATAGCCAATAAGCAAATCGATTGTGAAAAGATCTATTTAAATTGCTTGTGGATTAAATCGGAAATCTTTTTCTATATATTACTGTGTTCTTTCTTCTACTTTCCATGATAAAATCTTTTGTAAATTAAATTGTTCTTTTAGAAGAACAATCTAAAACCATTTCCCAGTAATTAGCCATTGTGAAACTCAAGGTTTGTGCACCGTGGAAGTGCATGTAATTGGAATCCTGTGTGATATGATGAGCAGACTCTGGTTATTATTAATAACTGCTGTGTAACTCTTCCGTGCCACTTCACGTTGCTTGTAATTCACCAAATGAAATGGAAAAAATGTCAGTAGAGGTTTGTCCATATTCCACCACTCTGATAATGTCCCCTATGTCAATACCTTCCTTTGACAAAAATAAATACTCTCCTCACAGATTAATTACAAAGATAAATTTCAAACTGGATAACCAAAGCCAAAAAATGTGAACGTAAAATATATGTCAAAATATATATAGTATGTTATAATGTTTACCTTCTAAAACCACCATCCTAATATTGTGTAGGTGTCCTCCTCGTGCTGCCAAAACAGCTCTGATGCATTGAGGCATAGACTCCACATGAACTCTGAACGTGTCCTGTGGTATATGGCGCCAAGACATTAGCAAAAGATCCTTTAAGTCCTGCAAGTTGTGAGGTGGGGCCTCCATGGATTGGATTTGTTATTGCAGCACATCATACAGATGCTCAATCAGATTGGGATCTGGGGAATTTCGAGGCCAAGGCAACACCTTGAACTGTTTACATTTCTGAATAAACAAACAAACAAACAAACAAACCATTCCTAAACAATTTTTGCAGTGTGACAGGGGGCATTATCCTGCTGAAAGAGGCCACTGTTAACAGGGTACACTACTGCCATGAAGGGAGTAGGTGGTCTGCAATAATCTCTAGATAGGTGGCACATGTAAAAGTAAAATCCACATGAATGCCAGTACTCAAAGTTTCTCAGCAGAACATTGCCCAGAGTATAACACTGCCTCCGCTGGCATGCCTTCTTCCCATAGTTCAAACTGCTTCATTTGTTCCCCAGGTAAATGATACGCACGCACCCCGCCACCCACCTGAACTAAAAGAAAACGTAATTCATCAGACCTTGTAACCTTCTTTGATTGCTACATGGTCTATTTCTGATGCCCACGTCACCATTAAAGGCATTTTTGGTGGTGGACCGGGGTCAGTCTGGGCACTCTGACTGGTCTGGTGCTACGCAGAAAACTGCCATGTACTGTGTATGCTGACTCGTATATGCAGCAAACTGCTATGTACTGTATATACTGACTCCTATACGCAGCAAACTGCCATGTACTGTGTATGCTGACTCCTATACGCAGCAAACTGCTATGTATTGTATATGCTGACTCCTATACGCAGCTAACTGCTATGTATTGTGTATGCTGACTCCTATACGCAGCAAACTGCTATTTACTGTGTATGCTGACTCCTATACGCAGCAAACTGCTATGTACTGTGTATGTTGACTCCTATACGCAGCAAACTGCTATGTACTGTGCAGGGACGTTTTAGCCACAAGGCCAACAGGGCATTTGCCTTGGGCGGCATTTTCCAGGGGGCGGCAAAAAACGCCGCCCCCAAATGCCCAGGGCAAGTGCCTTGTTAGCCTTGCGGCTAACTGACATGCTGGGCTGGGCTGGGCTGGCTGCTGGGCGCTGGCGGGCGGCTGGCGAGGGAGCACTTCCTCTGAGCACTCTGCTCAGCTCCCTTGCGCGCCGCAGAGTGAGGCTGGGAGCCGGAATATGACGTCATATTCCGGCTCCGCCTTCCAGCCTCAATCTGCGGGCGGCACGAGGGAGCTGAGCAGAGTGCTCAGAGGAAGTACTCCCTCGCCAGCTGCCCGCCCGCCCGCCAGTGCACAGCAGCCTCTGGACCACCAGGGAGAAAGAGACCCCCCCCCAGCATTCCCAAAGGTAAGGAGGTTGGGGGGGGGAGGTTAAAAAAATATATATCTTAATGTTAGTGTGTGTGTGTGTGACTGTGTGTGTCTGTTAATGTGTGTCTGACTGTGTGTGTGTTTGCCTGTTAGTGTGAGTGTGTGTGTCTGTTAGTTTGTGAGTGTGTGTCTGCTAGTGAGTGTGTGTGTGTGTCTGCTAGTGAGTGTGTATGTGTGCCTGTTAGTGTGTGTGTGTCTGTTCGTGTGTGTGTGTCTAACTGTGTCTGTGTGTCTGACTGTGTGTGTATGTTAATGTGTGTTTGTGTGTCTGACTGTGTGTGTGTTTGCCTGTTAGTGTGAGTGTGTGTGTGCCTGTTAGTGTGTTTGTTAGTGTGTGTGTGTGTGTCTAACTGTGTGTGTGTTTGCTTGTTAGTGTGTGTGTTTGCCTGTTAGTGAGTGTGTGTGTCTGTTAGTGTGTGTTTGCCTGTTAGTGAGTGTGAGTGTGTGTGTCTGTTAGTGAGTGTGTGTGTCTGCTAGTGAGTGTGTGTGTGTGTGTGTCTGACTGTGTGTGTGTCTGTTTGTGTGAGTGTGTTTGCCTGTGAGTGTTTGTGTCTGTTAGTGAGTGTGTGTTTCTGTTAGCTAGTGTATGCATATATGTCAGTGAATGTGTGTGTGTGTATTTAGAAGGCGGGGCGGGGGAAGGGTTGGGTGGGGGTGGTGCGGGGGGGGGGAGCGCCTGAGTTTTGTCCTGCCTAGGGCAGCACAAAACCAGGATACACCACTGGTACTGTGTATGCTGACTCCTATACACAGCAAACTGATATGTACTGTGTATGCTGACTCCTATAGGCAGCAAACTGCTATGTACTGTGTATGCTGACTCCTATACGCAGCAAACTGCTATGGACTGTGTATGCTGACTCCTATACGCAGCAAACTGCTATGGACTGTGTATGCTGACACCTTTATATAATGGCCAAGAACTGACTGTTCACTTTCTGCCTAATATATCCCAGCCCTGACAATTGCCATTGTAATGAAATAATCAGTGTTATTCACTTCACTTGTCAGGGTTTTTAATGTTGTGATCAGTGTATATACATATTTATATGTAAATTTCAGGTATAGAACGAGTCAGAATTTGTACTTACTGTATCACTCTGTGAAAACGTTTATACATTTGACAAAATGAATAAATAAATATAACAGAAGACTCTCCAGGTCCCCTTAAGGACCAGTGCTATGCCAGCGCTTGGTCTCCCCATTCCATCAACTCCTGAACTCACGGATCAGCATTAATAATGAGTTTGTGCCATTAGGGAAATGCACTTACCACTCACTCTCTCATAACAGGGGGATGCTCATTACCCAGGGTACAAAGTGTTTTTTAAATATTTTTTTATTTATTTATTTATTTTAAACATTTCTATCTAAAAATACAGGTTTGGGAAAGGCAGGTTCAAATCATCTCACTATTAGTGCCCATGTCCCCCCAAAATACAGTGCCATTATAGATCTCTATTTCCCTTGTTCTACATGTCCTTTAAAATAAACTTAATGGGTACTTACTCTAAATACATTGAAACTTAGAGAGGAAGTATTTTCTAAAACGTTTGTGAACTTGGGTGTCAATATTGAAGTGAAGTGCAATACAGGAATTTGTGATAGAAGGATATTTTTTTAGTAACTTTTCAACATCGAGAGCATAGGCATTGCTAAGGGGAGCTTTGGAGGATTAGACCCCAGATGCAGGACTTATTGGACCAAGATATTGGACCCAGATTTTACAGGTACCGGAGGGGGCAGAAGGATCTTACTGTTTTATTTATTTAATTAAAATTTTACAAAAAGTTTTGTTCAAAGGAGTTACCCAATATAAAAAGTAAGATCCCTAGTATAGTGCTCCACAAGGCTCCACAAGGCTACTAAATGGGAAGGAAATAGGTTCTCCAGGTAATGGTTAGGAGGCAGTGCTGGGGAACAGAACTTTTCAGAACACCCCTCTGTTAGTTAGGTAGCCCCTGATGACACTCTCCTTTGCAAATTTAAGTTTTATCTTATATTATCACTACTCTACCTTTTTCAACATATAATTAGGGACATGCAGGTAAGTAGGTACAATTTTGTGGACATCTGTTTACTGGAGCCTAACATTGTACAAATTGGAGTCATGGCAGAGTTAAATAAAACATGCTTGTGTGAATTAGCCCTATATAGAGAAAGATACTGATCCTTGGATTGCTACTTGGTCTATTCATTTAACAAACAGGTTTTTTTTTAACCATAACATTAACTGGCTAGGCCAGTGTGACTCTATTAGAAATGGTGGGAGCAGAATATTTTTATTTTGGTTTATGAATCTATATCAATGGACACTGCAAGGGAAGATGGACACATACAGGAACCTGCAGGAGGAATGTATTTCAGAATGGAAAAGTGGGAGGTACAGAGGAAGCAGGAATAATATATTTATATAATATTTTTTAATTTATTGTTAAACTATACAAACCAGATGAAGTCCAAAACATTTAGCAACCAAGAAAGAAAAAAGGAAGTAATTGTATCCAAACGGGCCGACACAGGAAGTAAAATTGATTTTCTTATTAAATAACAGAAACAGGCACTTGATCTCTTTTTCTCGCTCCTTCTCTACTTTAGTGATACTTTATCACCCTCTCTTTTATGTTTGAGATTTACTTTAACCCCGTTCTATAACGTCCTACAAAAGGAGGGCTTAATGCCTTTAGGGCAGCAAAGCAAGCGCTAATGATCGGGCCTCCAGCCCAAATACTTGCTCTCCACAGTAATCGTGATCGGCAGACCTACCTAATAACACAGGCGTCTGTCCTGCTTGAGCATAGAAAAGCAGGGCTGGAACTGGAGGACTGGCAGCACATCTTAAGGTAGGGGATGAGGGGCTTAGGGGACCTTCCTGTGCAGTGTGTTAAATTGGGGAGAGGGGCATTGTATTAATTTGAGGGAGGGGGACAGTGCATTAAATTGGGGGAGGGAATGGGCAGTGTATTCATTTAGGGAGGGGTCACTGAATTAATTTGGGAGAGGAAGGGGGAAAGCGTATTAAATTGGGGATGGGGGGCAGTGTATTAATTTGAGGGAGGAAGGGAGCAGTGTATTAGAGTGGTGGTAGGGGGCAGTGTGATAAATTGGGGGGAGGGCAGTGTATTAATTTGGGGAAGGGAGGAGGGGCAGTGTGTTAGAATGATGGGAGGGGGCAGTGTGTTAGAGTGGGGGAATAGGGGATAGTGTGTTAAATTGGGTGGAGGGCAGTGTATTACATTAAGGGAGGGCAGTGTATTCAATTAGAGTGCTGGGAGGAGGGGCAATGTATGCAATTAGAGTGGAGGGAGGAGGGGCAGTGTACTAGATTAAGGAGCAGTGTATTAGATTGGGTGGAGGGGGGCAGTGTATTGGATTTGTGGGCAGTGTATCAGAATGGGGGAAGAGGGCAGTGTATTAGATTGAGTCTCATGGAGGCACTGCAACGCTTACCATGGAGATGCTGATTGGCCGTGCCATGCACAATAGCCTCCCAATGCTTTTCTATGGGAAATCATTGGATTGGCTGAGATCAAGTTTGATGATCTCAGCCAAAGTGAAGAACACACTCATAGGACTTCAAAATCAACAAGACAATGTCTTTTGTTTTTTACAGCTGTGCAACAGCATACGTTCACCATTTCAATCCCTCCCATTACCAAAACTTTTCTTAATATGTCAAGGTAGTTGGACTGAAACATTGATGGACTTAAAATAAATTTGCTTGTTTGTTTACTTTGAAACCCTACAAGCGTGAGGACATCCAGTGTCAGTTAAGCAACTTTTTATATACTGTACATTTCGAAATAAACCTATGTTTCTATGAAAACTGAAGTTTTATTTTGTTTGTTTTTTTGCGGCCCATATAAACTTAAACCTTGTTTATTTGCCCTTTGTTAGCCTTTTAGTTTGACATGCTTGGACTAGCCCATACGTTCAATGCATATACATTGCTGTGACAAACATAATACAATTCAAATAACCAAAACATGTCACAAAATATACAGGAAATTATAATAGCTTAATAACATTTATAAAGGGATAGAGAAGACATTATGTAGCAGAACATATCTCTATTGCCTGCAGAATTAGCAATCCTTGCTATTCAGGTATCTGAATATGCAAATTAGCTAGCCTTGCTATTCAGGTAGTGCATACAGCGGTTGCTAGATCCTTGCAACCTACAGGTAGCACTGTACACTTTGTTGATTGCAGGCATTTGCAAGATAGGAGAACACACTAACATTTAACCCCAAACAACCACATTACACCCACCCCCACAATGGACACAGGGTGACTTGAACATAGGAAAAGCTCAGGGCCCTACATAAAATATCCTTATGAAACCCCAGATGATGGTGACTACCATCACAACTATTATGTCTATTGAAATCAGTTTGTTAATAATTTATTTGTAATATGGTGGCATTACTTACTATACACAAAATTATCTCTATCTATCTATCTATCTATCTATCCATATCTATCTATCTATCTATCTATCTATGTATCTATCTATCTATCTCTATATATCTCTCTCTCTCTATCTATCTCTCTATCTATCTATCTATCTATCTACTTACATTGGTTTGGACTTGTACTTGTGCTTTGTGATTAGCAATACACATTACTAAAACCACATTATAAATTCATTTAAAAAATGTATTCCTGCTGTTTAAATCTCAATCCACCAATTTTAGGAAAAAAGAGATATTTTCCATTGCTGCCCTGTGTAGAAAATGTTGATACTATAATTAATTTGTGGTGATATCATTCTGCAATGGTGATTAAACAGATCCCTTAATATTAGTGGTTAACATAATTATTTGGGAAGGGGAAGAAGGAGATTTTCCCTCTGGATCCCGGTTGTAGTCACGCTGGTGTGTATTATTAAGATGTAGGACTTTGAAATTACGTGTTCTAGGTGCCTCTTTGGTTTTTCCTATTGTATGAACTATTGTCTTTGTCCCATCATCCCTAATAGCATTCCTCTAGATGGAACGGTAGCCAATCATTCAGTATTTGAAATTTAAGGGTAAAGGGATAAATCTCAAATGATTTCAAGACTGATCTGCCATCCATGTTTGTGACCGTGTACGTAGGACTTTTGCATTATGTCTAAAATGTTGTTATGTTGTTTCTAACAGTTTCATATTACTAAATGTTTTTTTTCAATGCTGTATAAAACAAAAGTGAATTAAATAAAATGGTTGAATTAAATGTTGAGATTGTGGTAATATCCACAACAATATGTGGTAAGCAAATCAGTTTAAGAACTTAACAATGCATAAAGCCAGTAAAGTAGCTCTGTTTGTTAATTTACCAAGTCTAGATCGTGTTTCGAACCTCAGAGTAACATTTATTAGTCTCATCATCTCAACCTAATGTCCTCCGGAGGTTAATAACAATAGGGTAACATTCAGTTAGGTAATAAAACCAGCTATAACCAGGGATATTGACAGATGAGAAAATCTACTTATTATGTTACTGTGGTCATTTTATGCTGTACTGGTTTCTACATCAAAATAAAATTCTACTTGCATTTTAGTGCATATTTTATTATTTATTATTTAAAGTCAAAATTTGTTTTAATGTATCAAAAATAAACAACCTGACCTCCAAAAAAAACCACAAATAAAAACAAAGGTAGGAACCCTCAATGACGTTAACCTGTTTGTGAGTGCTGCTTTGTGATTGACTGGAAGTACATTTAGCCAATCACAGTGCAGTTGAGATTTAGTCAGAGGATATAGATGCTACTTAAATAACATTTTGCTTTATCCAAGGAAAGCTCATATTTTTACTCCTAGTTATCTAAAATGGGAGTGATTTATTTTTTTGTGGCTTGTGTTTTTAGTTATGGGAGAGTTGGACATTCATTGTTTAATTTTTTTTTCTTTTTAATAGTTCTTTAAGCGGGAGTGGTCACACAAAAGGAAGAAAAGGTCAAGACATAAGAGAAGAATATTACATACAACAGAAAAGCTATTAAAAAAAAGTTCTGATCAACACAGTCAATCCGTGAAGCATGTATATAGACCCACTAAGCCTTTTGATAGAAAAATATAAAATAATAATTTGGGTCTTACATTTTATTTACACTTGATCTTCGGCCAAGGTGCTTGGCACCTGGTGAACTCCAGCCAGACCACAGTACATCAACATATATAAATTAGTAGAGTCTTTTTAGGACCAGGTCTGTGGGGACGCAAGAATTTCCAGGCTCATCATTTGTTATGCATTAGCAATGTTATATTACTTTTCGTTCAGAGCACCAGGGTTGAAGGAGTTGGGGGCCATCATATATAATTCATTATTCACAGAGTGATGGATGACTTTTCTGTAAGGTCTTCTGGTCGATAAAGAATTCCATGATATCTTGCTCAACTTTCCTTTTGGAGGATTGGACCTCCCAATACGGATTGCATGTTGGAGCACCTCAACTTTACAGGATAAATGAATATCAAGGCTTTTGGCGTCCATGTTGCATTATATGTAATGACATGAAGGGGTGCTGCCCTGGAACAGCACTGTCACTTTAAATGTGGGAACCAATACAGCAGAGAAATAAATGCCAAGACACAAATGAGTAGGATAAATCAAGATATATATATATATTTACAGAGAACCAAAGGATAATGCAAAACAATATATACACACACAGATAAGGCCACAAAATATATACAGTGAATCAAAATAAGCACTAATCGTGCAGGCAACAAATACTGTAACAGTCCTTTGGTATAAGGGTAGGATTGTGCAGCTACCACGAGTATCAGGTAGGGCACAGGTCCAGAGTCACAAGACTAATATAGTGACATCAAGATCAAAAGAAGAATCAATGAACAAGTCTGCAGGGACAGGATCACTGGTAGTAAAGCCGGGACCACGGAACCAGAACACAGGATCTGAGAACACAGCAACGAAAGACCAGGAGGACACAATAACGCAGGATCAGGAGGACACAGGATGAAGACCAGGAGACGCAGGACACAGGACACAGGACCAAGTCACAGTATGCAGGAGCCAGGAGCCAGGAAAACAGGAAACCAGGGAAACAGGAAACAAAAGGCAATGATTTGGCCAGGAGTGAGGTGAGAACCCAAACTAAATAGGTGCTAAACAAGGACCAGGTGAAGTGCGTTGATAATTTATAGTTCTAGCTTGATATAGTCAATATGCCCGACTACAGAATATTTAATAACTGCCAGTAAATACAAAGACTAAAAAAACATCATCCATATCTATCCATCCATCCCCAATTTATAAATGAAAAAGAAACACTAATGTTGCTTTAGTACATTCCACACATGATCTTCTATCCTAGCAGTCTTGACAGACTTGTTTATTCCGTTTCTAAATAAACTGGGATTCATCTGAATTTTGAGCAATTGTTATATATTTAGTATATATTTAATATCTAATTTCCCTCTACTTCTTCTATTGATCTGTTGACCAAATGGTGGGAAATGTGCCCATCAATGTACTACAAATTATAATATATGATATTTGTATTATGTAAATACTTGGTAGTACTTTGATTAATCCATTTTTAGGTCCCTTATTACCTGTCCAAATCATTTTTATCAAATAATTTGCATGGACAAAAATCATACAAGCTAAACCATCCAGAATTTCGTCCTACCCAATTATTTGGTTTTTATTGTTGTACAAACTGATTTTCAACCAAACAGATTTTTTCCAATGTGCACTAGTCTATGTGACAAGAGCCAAAGACAGATTAGTGATATTTTTGCACATTTATGATAGAAAAACAAAAATACCCAATAAGTTAAAAAGCTGAAATAATTGAGAGGAAAATAGTAAAAGTGCAATTTTTATGTTGCTGTTTGATGAATACATGTGATGGTAATTTGTTCTGCAAATGTTGTATCTGTTTTAAATGTTTTATAAAACAATTCACAAAATATGGTAGTTTGGGCGCATTTTATGTGAATATGTACGGTATGCAAATCCAAGCTACCATTCACATTTTTCTATAATTGACATCAGCTAACAGAAAAAAAAAACCCTGTGCAAATGAGTTACATTTTAATACCTTAAATTGGCAGCTGAAATATTTGACAACATAGTTTGGAGAACAAAAAGTCTCTCATAATGTGAATTTATAAAGCCACATGGCCCATAGTTTATTTTACTTGGAAGGAATTAATTCTATAATTATATATAAATGCATGTGTGTACTCAAATTTTAATGGAATATAATGTTTAGCTGTGCGGTTATTTCAAATTACATCCATTATACACTACGCAGAAAAAAATACTTTCAGTTAATTTAAAAATTTATACAAAATAGTAATAATTATCATTATGATATATAAATCAGTTTACTAATATGTTAAATCTCCACGAATAAATTTTAAGTTCCTGAGTGACCATAAGCTGACCATGGAAATATTCAATATTTCCTATAATTATTCGACATAATAAATAGTTTTTTGCAATATTGTCAACGTGACACTGAAATTCTATCATAACATTTCAAACCTGTTTGGCTTACACCGAAAAAAAACAAAAAACAAATACGACCTTATCTATTTAATAAACTTATTTATTTCAGAATTATATATTTTTAATTATTTCTTCTATGAACATGCAATTTATATTTTCAATATACTCCACTAGCTATTAACGTCTGAAATGTTTTTTACCCAATACAAGTAGGTCAAACATAACCCAGTATTACTATGCAACCAACAGGGGTCTCCAGTGTACCACAAAACCATTTGCAAGCTATTTAACTTATTACAATACTATTTATATTAAACAGTGCTGCTCTACACACAAAGCATAATTATAATGTACTATATAATATGTATATATTTATGCATACAGACTGTCATTTTTTAGAAGTTTACATAAGGATTTGGGACTTAATAGTTTAGGAATTTATTATATTATACGTACAGATGTATGTATATATAATTAACGCCATGCGGAACCTTTTTTACATATATATGTATGTTACAGGAAAAGTGTTTGCTAATTGCATTTATTTTCTTTTTTTCGCAAAAATCAGCTATGCTCTTCTTCCGGGTAATTGATCACACTATACTGTACACATGCCAAGCAAGATGTGCCCCTGAAGATAATAGCATTTTAAAACTAACGTATAGCTTAATAACGCTCCGTGACAATGTGCGGTGGTTGATGAGTTAGTTCTAGAGGCTTCTGAATTTTAATGATGTTGGAGATGATATTGTGTGTCCTTCAGCTTGTTAGAGTGACACCAGAACTCCATAAATCATAATACCCCTGTATTGTAAAATCAATAGCAAAGTGCTATCTCAGCGCTAAACCTTAATAAGTTTTCTACTGCTTTAACAGCTTAAACTTTGCTGAAATGCCATTGGACCCGTAGGTTAGAATGAGAGCATGCTTAATTTGTTTTGTAATAGAGACTTTCTAATCTTTAATGAAGGACCGATTAGTAAGACTTTGCTTGCCACTCATGTGATCAGTTGCCTGAACAGTCTTTGCAATTAAACTCATGTATCTATGTCTTGAAGCTAAAAAAGGCAGGCTTAAACAGTCAATAAATGTTAATCCAGTCAAAACCTGTCTGTGTCTTTGAAGACTGCTTGTGGGATTTTTTCCTCCGTTTTTTTTCTTCTTTGTATTTATTTTTTACATTTTTTTTAACTTGGTTATTTTAAATGCCGAGGTCTCTGGAGAGTGAGTTTGCAACATTCGAGACCTCCCACTGTTCTGTAATAGGGTCTGTTATTCAAATCTACCAATAGTCAGTCTAGATCTGGTATGCTCGCGTTGGCTGTCTAGTTTATTCTCCAATCACAAATATATTTTAGAATTGACTGACATGCTCATGAAAAAATAAATGTCCAAACAAATCGGTTTGCATTGCACGTTTATAATTTTTTTAAAGTAGAAAGTTCTGTAACTTGCTAGATTTTACTGAGCTCTAAACGTCTACAGACATGCATGTCTGTATTTACATTGATACAGCTAATTAGAGGATACTTCATTATTAGTTTTCGTTTAATGTTAATATTAAGCTGTGCTTTTCACATTATTTTTTTTAGAGATGTGCAGAAAGGTCATTGGAAAAAAAACAAAAATTTGTCAGAAAATGTTTTAAAGCACCAAACATTTGAAAACTAACTCACCAAATCATCATTAAAAAAAAAATTTTTTTTTTTAAAGACTTGTAATGGGGAGGAGCTAAACCCATGACACAATCTCTATAAAATAAAACAGATGTCAACCTGTGGTTCCTGAAATTACACACAGAGAGAAAGTAATAGAGAAAATAGATTGAGAGAAGGAAATGTATCCCCTTGAAGTGAGCGCAGGTTAGTAGGAAGGGGCCCTGATAGAGCTAGGAGGTGGGCATAGGTGGAGCAGTAACTAGATTGGTAGATTGGGTCTAAGGGGTGGGAGTATATATATATATATATATATATATATATATATATATATATATATATATGGGCAGCCATCTTAGGAATAGGCAATTTTAATGTACTCACCAACCAGTGGCGGATCCAGAGCCTGATCTCGGGAGGGGCACTTGTAGATTATTTAAATAAATAATGCAGACACAATAACCACTACAGCTCAGTGTAGTGGTTATAGTGGCAATAATGCCAAGACCCCCTCCCAGAGTAAGTAGTCAAACTGTTTAAGAACTGTTTGACAACTTACCTGAGGTCCTCTGGGAAATGGGGCTGTAGTAGGGCAGAGGAGCAGTGGTATGTGTGAGTGGTGCAATGTGTGAGTGGTGCAGTGTGTGTGTGTGGGGGGGACAGTGTATTAGCAGTGTGTGTGTGAAGGTTGCAGTGTGTACGTGAGGGCGGCAGTATATGTCAGGGGTGCAGTGTGTGTGTGACAATGTATGTGTGGGGGGGCAGTGTGTTTATGGGGGGCAGTGTGTGTATGGGGGGCAGTGTGTTTATGGGGGGCAGGGGCAATGTGTGTGTGTGTATGGGGGGCAGGGGCAATGTGTGTGTATATGGGGGGCAGGGGCAATGTGTGTGTGTATGGGAGGCAGGGGCAATGTGTGTATATGGGGGGCAGGGGCAATGTGTGTGTGTATGGGAGGCAGGGGCAATGTGTGTGTATGGGGGGCAGGAGCAATGTGTGTGTGTATGGGGGGCAGGGGCAATGTGTGTGTATGGGGGGCAGGGGCAATGTGTGTATATGGGGGGCAGGGGCAATGTGTGTATATGGGGGGCAGGGGCAATGTGTGTGTGTGTATGGGGGGCAGGGGCAATGTGTGTGTGTATATGGGGGGCAGGGGCAATGTGTGTGTGTATGGGGGGCAGGGGCAATGTGTGTGTGTGTGTGTGTGTATGGGGGGCAGGGGCAATGTGTGTGTGTGTATGGGGGGCAGGGGCAATGTGTGTGTGTGTATGGGGGGCAGGGGCAATGTGTGTGTGTGTGTGTGTATGGGGGGCAGGGGCAATGTGTGTGTGTGTATGGGGGGCAGGGGCAATGTGTGTGTGTGTATGGGGGGCAGGGGCTGTGTGTGTGTGTGTGTATGGGGGGCAGGGGCAATGTGTGTGTGTATGGGGGACAGGGGCAATGTGTGTGTGTATGGGGGACAGGGGCAATGTGTGTGTGTGTGTGTGTATGGGGGGCAGGGGCAATGTGTGTGTGTGTGTATGGGGGGCAGGGGCAATGTGTGTGTGTGTGTGTATGGGGGGCAGGGGCAATGTGTGTGTGTGTGTGTATGGGGGGCAGGGGCAATGTGGGTGTGTGTGTGTATGGGGCAGGGGCAATGTGTGTGTGTGTATGGGGGGCAGGGGCAATGTGTGTGTGTGTGTATGGGGGGCAGGGGCAATGTGGGTGTGTGTGTGTGTATGGGGCAGGGGCAATGTGTGTGTGTGTGTGTATGGGGGCAGGGGCAATGTGTGTGTGTGTGTGTGTATGGGGGGCAGGGGCAATGTGTGTGTAGAAGAAGGATGGGGGGGGGCTTTTTTTTTAATGTGTGTGGCTTTTTTTTTTTACATTTAATTAAAAATTAATATATACTTTATGTCCCCCCTCCCTTCTTACCTTTACTGGGAGGAGGGGGGACATCTTTCGTTCCCTAGTGGTCCAGTGGGGTTCATTGGTGGTCCCAGTGGTAGGAGTGAACTCTAGCCCGCGCTCCAGGGCTAGAGTTCACTCTCGCGAGATTTGGAGCGTTGCCGTGGTAACCGCGGCAACGCTCCAAATCTCGCGAGAGGAGGACCCGGAGGAGCTGCTGGTAACAGCTCCCGGGTCCTCTCTCCCTCCCCTTCCGGTCGGCTGTCAGTAATGTGCCTGCGGACCGGGGAGGGAGATCACTGATCTCCCTCCCCGGTTTGCAGGCACAATGCAGGGCTGGCACTTGGGCAATGTCAGCCCTGCATTAGCCGGCAGGGGAGAATCTCGGGGGGGGCAATTGCCCCGTTGCCCCCCCCCCTGGATCCGCCACTGTCACCAACGTGGGTTTGTCCCTTCCTCCCGCCCTAGAGATTGGGTGGTTTTGTTTTTTGCCCCACTTGGTCACAACGGCGGGGCTGGTAAGGGGAAGAAAATGAGGGGATAGGGACTTTGGAGTTAGAAAAAGGAGCAAGGGGTAGGTAAAAAGGAGTGGTGAAATAGAATTGGAGTTATCAGTTGGTTATGGTGTTTCGAGTCCGTAGGTGGCTCAGAACCTCGGAGGTGTGGGGGTGTCCTGGTATTCCCTCACCACTGGGCTGTTACGGAAAATGTTGGCACTTTGTTGGTTAGGTGTTAAATATATTATATATTATTATATGCTATTTATGGTTAGTCATTGCCCTATTTATTATTGGGTTTGCTAAAATATAAGACGGCAATAGGAGGGGGCAATGACTTTTATTATTATATGTTATGTTCAATAAAAGCTGTAAACACGTTTTCCCATATACACAGAAGTGTTGTGTTTTTCTTAAAGGGGGTGGGGATGGTTTTGATAGGTACAGATTCACCTGCCCATATGGCGACACTGAACCTGTCATTAATACTAAACTATCGGGGGTTATTCACTAACATGAGACTTAAAAGTGAATTCAAGAATAGTTTAAAATTTAAGGCCGGAGTAGTTGAACTGAAACCATAGCTGATTTTTCCAGTTCGGCTATTTTGCCCTTAAATTTGAAATTAACTTTAAATTCACCTTGAATTCTCACTTTAGTAAATAACCCTGTATTCCTCATAATTTATAGATTCTACTTCTGAACTTATGTCTTTCATTTGGCGAAAACCAGTTAACAGTTATCGAGTTCCTGGAGTTTTAAAGCACGGAAGCCACAGGTCTCCTCTCATTGGAGTCATGTGACACGTGACCAATCAGGATAACGGAAGATCTCAGCTAAGGCAGTAGAGTTCAGAGGACAGGAAAATGGATGCAGAGAAAGGAGAAGAACGTGAAAGAAGCTACTACCTGCTCTGCACATTATCTGGGTTGTGTTGTATAATGTCACACGGAGATAGTATACAGCCCACCTGCATGTCCTAAATGTACAATGAGCTGTACTGTCACTCAGCTATCTGTGCATGAATGCCCATGCCAAATGCATGGTATAGCTTTCAATGCTTCTCCATGATCCGAAAAGCTGATTTGGCATGGTTCTAAAATGTTTTTTGAGATTATATAAATATATATATATATATATATATATTAAAGGGAAACTCCAGTGCCAGAGCACTGGAGGGTCCCTCTCCCTCCCACCCCCCAATCCCCAGTTACTGAAGGGGTGAAAACCCCTTCAGTCACTTACCTGGGACAGCGGCGATGTCCCTCGCCGCTGTCTCCTCCTCCGCGCTGCTCCTCCCAGTGATTGCGTCGGCCGGTGGGCGAGACTCATCTCGCCCACCGGCCGAGGAGACCTAATGCGCATGCGCGGAAATGCCGCGCATGCGCATTACGTCTCCCCATAGGAAAGCATTGAAAAATCATTTCAATGCTTTCCTATGGGGTTTTGAGCGACACTGGAGGTCCTCACACAGCGTGAGGACGTCCAGCGACGCTCTAGCACAGGTTTCCCTAGAACCCAGGAAGTGACCTCTAGTGGCTGTCTAATAGACAGCCACTAGAGGTGGAGTTAACCCTGCAATGTAAATATTGCAGTTTATAATAAACTGCAATAATTACACTTGCAGGGTTAAGGGTAGTGGGAGTTGGCACCCAGACCACTCCAATGGGCAGAAGTGGTCTGGGTGCCTGGAGAGTGTCCCTTTAAACAAGGAGAAGTGCACTCTCTGGACTTTTAAACTTTGCAACTGCTTTATCAACTCGAAAAGCAGATAATAGTGTATTAATATTTCAAGTATTGTATTGATACTTTTTTTCCTGCTGACCTGTCTTCAAGCCTGGCCAAATTTAAAGGGACATTCAAGACATTGCAACAATTTCATCCCATTTAAATAATAAAAAAAAAAATCTATTCACTAGCAAAACTTGATGAAAGGATTATTCTACTACAAAATAGTTTTGAGGTGCCAGTTGTCTTTTAGGTTTTAACCGGAGCCTCAAATATACTCCACCATAGAGTGCACCCCTCTATCCCTCAGATATCCTCACCTGTCCCTTTGTTTACAATGCCAGTTTTGTGTCCCAGTCTCTCTCTGGTACTTTTGTTCATAAAAAGTATTCCCCTGTACCCTAGTTTATACCCCTCTTATGATCCATTCTGCCCGTATTTGTGTCATTAATGCTGAACCCTTCCTTTCATGTTCTCTAGTGTTACAGTAACGTCCTTCATTATTATATATATATATATATATATATATATATCTCAATGAAAGTCAACTGTGCTCCATAAAATTGTAACTTTACATCGGGACAGAAGAAAGTTCAGAAATGGAGAATGCACTACTACAACTTTAGTGACATAGTAGTGTGACAAGTGGCTGGTTGACTTAGGCAGCAGGTGTGCAATACCGAATAATTGTAGCAAGTGTACCCTTCTTAGCATCTGGGTCATTTACATCAGTCCTGGCCTTATCCTAGTTAGCCATACTAGGGGACTGGACCATTCCAGAAACCACATTAAGCCATATATGCACTCACCCTGACAACTAGAAGCTGTAGTTTTGTTTTATGACCTTCTCAAGTGATACATGTCCTTCTGAAACTGGGGGAGCCCATTTCTTTGATGAGAGCAGAAGCAGAAGGTTTGTCAGGTATGTGTAAGTACTACTTCCTGAACCGGATACTCAGTCTAAGAGCTGGCAGAAAAAATAAATTGATACTACTCTGATCAGCCATAACATTAAAACCACTGACAGGTGAAGTGAATAACATTGATTTTATCGTTACAATGTTACCTGTCAAGGGGAGTGAGGGAACACTGTATTAGGTTCTTGAATTTCATGTGTTGGAAGCAGGAAAAATGGGCAAATTTAAAGATCTGAGTGAGTGTCACAGTCTAGCTAAATAGTGATAGCTAGACGACTGGATCAGAACATCTCCAAAACAGGAAGTCTTGTGGGGTGTTCCTGGTATGCAGTGGTTACTATCTACCAAACATGGTTCAAGTAAGGGCAACTAAAAAACTGTACTGATCTGATCACACAGAAGAGCTACTGTAGCTCAATTGCGGAAAAACTTAATCCTGGCCGTATTAGAAAGGTGTCAGAACACACAGTCCATCGCAGTTGGCTGTGTATGTGGCTGTGCAGCTGCAGATGGGTCAGAGTGCCCATGATGACCCCTATCCAAAGCCAAAGTTCCTTCAATGGGGACGCAAGCATCCAAATTGGACTATGGAGCAATGGAAGAAGGTTGCCTGGTCTGATGAATCACATTTTTAGATCAGGTAGATGGCAGTGTGTGTATGCATTGTTTACCTGGGCAAGAGATGGCAGCAGGATGCACTATGGGAAGAAGGCAGGCTGGCAGGGACAGTGTTATGCTCTGGGCAATGTTCTGCTCGGAACCCTTGGGTCCTGACATTCATGTGGATGCTGCTTTGACATCTACCATCTATCTAGATATTGTTGCAGACCATGTACACCCCTTCATAGCAATGGTGTTCCCTGATGGTATTGGACTCTTTTAGCAGAATAATGTGCCCTGCCACATTGCAAAAACTGTGTAGGAATGGTTTGAGGAGCATGACAGAGTTTAATGTGTTGCCTTGACCTTCAAATTCCCCAGATCTCAATTCTATTGAACATCTGTAGGATGTGCTAGCACTACAAATCTAATCCATGGAGTCCCCTCCTTGCAACTTGTAGTGCTTACAGGATCAGCAGCTAATGTCATGGTGCAAGATATCACATGACATGTTCATGAGGAGTCAGGACCGGTGCGTCTATAAGGCCTTAGGGCGCACCAGCCTGGAGGCGCAAGATTTGAGTGACCGGCAGGAAGAAGGTGCACAGTGCTCCCTCCTACCAGTCACTCACTGAAAGAGCACTTCCTGTCAACCCGGACGGATACAGGAAACTGAAGCTCCTGTACTGCTGACCGCTCGCCCGGCCATGCTACACAGGGAGGTAGTAGGCACACCAGGATGGGGAGAGGACCACTAAGGGGGGTGGGGAGAGAGAGGAGCACTAAGGGACAGAGGGACACTAAGGGGCAGAGGAGGGAGGGAGAGGAACACTAAGGGGGGCAGAAAAACCACTAAGGGAAAGGGATAGGAGAGGAACGTTAAAGGATAGGGAAGGGAGGGGAGAAGAAAGGAAAACTAAGGGACCTGAAGGGGAGAGGACCATAAGGGGCAGGGAAGGGGGGTCACTAAGTGACATGGAGGGGAGAGGAATACTAAGGGGCATGAAGGGGAGAGGACCACTAAGGGGGAGGGGAGAGGACCACTAAGGGACATGGAGAGGAGGGGGGGGAGAGGAACACTAAGGGACATGAAATGGAGGGAAGAGGACCACTAAGTGACAGGGAAGGGGAGGGGATAGGAATACTAAGATAGAGGGAAGGAAGGGTAAAGGACCACTAAGAGACAGGGAAGGGGGGATCACTAAGGGACATTGAGGGGAGAGGACCACTAAGGGACATGGGGGGGGAGGGGAGAGGAACACAAAGGGACATGGAGGGAAGAGTGGCCCACGGGGGGGGGGGGGTCAAAGGGGGGAGAAAGACGCACAGGGTTAGAGAAGAGGAAAAAGAAACATACAGAGGGGCTGGGGGGGGGGGCGACAGATGGGCTGGGGATGAAAGAGAAACACAAAGTAGCTGGGAAGAGTAAAAGATACAAAGGAGCTGGGAGAGGAAGGAGACACACAAAGGGGCTTGAGTGAGTAAGATACACAAAGGGGGAATGTAAGAGATAGGAGGGAGCTGTAAGACACACAATGGGAAAAAATAGAGGATAAAATACACAAATGGGGTAAGACATTTAAAAGATGGGATAAGAAACAAAAGGCAGGTTAAGAGGCAAACCGGTGAAGATGCTTTTTTAGGTGGGGGGGGGGGGCGCAAAAATGCATCTTCGCCTGTGTACCCAAAAATACTTGCACCGGCCCTATGTGGAGTTCATGCCTCAACACATCAGAGCATATCTGGCAGCACGAGGGGGACCAACACAATATTAGGCACATGGTTTTAATGTTGTGGCTGATCAGTGTATGGTGGAATGAGCTGAAAGGTGTCATTATCAGACTGGAGCAATTTAAATGGAGTCCAAGAGAAATGGGATTATTTAAAAGTTGCACTGCTGAAGGCAACAGAAAATTTCATTAGGCTTGTCAGTAAAAGCAAAAAAAATTCAAGAAACCACTGTGGTACTCCGCAGATGTGGCCAAAATAGTAAAAAACAAAAAGTTGGCATTTAGTAATTATAAAAAAAAAACAGAGTGAGGAAGACAGAATGATCTATAAGATTAGGCAGAAAGATGCTAAGCAGGTTATAAGAGCTTCCGAATCACACACAGAAGAGAAAATAGTACAGTCAGTAAAAAAAGGGGACAATACATTTTTTAGATACATAAATGAGAAAAGGAAAGTAAAACAAGGTTAGATTAAAAACAAAAGAAGGAAGGTATGTAGAAGAGGATAAAGGTCTAGCTGACTGCCTCAATTAATATTTTTGTTCAGTATTTACAGATTAAAATGAAGGAAAGGGGCCTTAGTTAGGAAAAAGGACAAATTAGTCATTTGTTACATGTGAGTTTACAGAGGAAGAGGTTCTATTTCAACTGTCAAACGTAAAGACAAATAAGTCAATGGGGCCTGATGGAATACACCCAAAGTTATTAAAATAGCTTAGTGGTGTACTAGCAAAACCATTAACAGATTTATTTAACCAATCATTGTTAACAGGAGTAGTCCCAGAAGATTGGAAGTTAGCGAATGTTGTGCCCATTCACAAGAAAGGTAGTAGGGAGGAGTCGGGCAACTACAGGCCAGTAAGCCTTACTTCAGTAGTGGAGAAATTAAAGGAAACCATGTTAAAGGATCGGATTGTTGAACATCTAAGAACACATGGATTTCAAGATCAGAGACAACATGGGTTTACTTCAGGGAGATCATGCCAATCTAATATTATTGATTTTTTTGATTGGGTAACTAAAATAATAGATCAGGGTGGTGCACCACCTAGATTTCAGTAAGGCTTTTGACAGTGTTGCGCATAGAAGGCTTATCAATAAACTGCAATCTTTAAGTTTGCATTCCAAAATTGTTGAATGGATAAGGCAGTGGCTGAGTGACAGGCAACAGAGGGTTGTAGTCAATGGAGTATATTCACCAGTGGGGTACCTCAGGGATCTGTACTTGGACCCATTCTCTTTAATATTTTTATTAGTGATATTGCAGAAGGTCTTGATGGTAAGGTATGTATTTTTTGCTGATACTAAGATATGTAACAGGGCTGATGTTCCAGGAGGGATAAGCCAAATGGCAAATGAATTAGGTAAACTAGAAAAATGGTCAGAGTTGTGGCAACTGACATTTAATGTGGATAAGTGCATGATAATGCATCTTGGACGTAAAAGTCCAAGGGCAGAGTACAGAATATTTGATAGAGTTCTAACTGCAACATCTGAGGAAATTTATTTAGGGGTGATTATTTCTGATGACTTAAAGGTAGGCAGACAATGTAATAGAGCAGCAGGAAATGCTAGCAGAATGCTTGGTTGTATAGGGAGAGCTATTAGCAGTAGAAAGAGGGAAGTGCTCATGCCATTGTACAGAACACTGGTGAGACCTCACTTGGAGTTTTGTACGCAGTACTGGAGACCGTATCTCCAGAAGGATATTGATACTTTAGAGAGAGTTCAGAGAAGGGCTACTAAACTGTTTCATGGATTGCAGGATAAAACTTGCAAGGAAAGGTTAAAGGAACTTAACATGTATAGCTTGGAGGAAAGACGAGACAGGGGGAAAATGATAGAAACATTTAAATACATAAAGGGAATCAACACAGTAAAGGAGGAGACTATATTTAAAAGAAGAAAAACTACCACAACAAGAGGACATAGTCTTAAATTAGAGGGGCAAAGGTTTAAAAATAATATCAGGAAGTATTACTTTACTGAGAGGGTAGTGGATGCATGGAATAAGCTTCCAGCTGAAGTGGTAGAGGTTAACACAGTAACGGAGTTTAAGCATGCGTGGGATAGGCATAAGGCTATCCTAAGTATAAGATAAGGCCAGGCACTAATGAAAGTATTTAGAAAGAATTGGGCAGACTAGATGGGCCAAATGGTTCTTATCTGCCGTCACATTCTATGTTCTATGTTTCTACAACAAAGGTAGAAAGGTCCTTCTGGAAAAGGGTATTCCACTTCATTTCTCCCACTGCAAGGTCAACAGGTTAATAAGGTGTTTATGTGCTAAGGCTATTTGCAGCATTTCATAAAACCTTGGACAGATCCGTTTAAACTGATAAAATGGACTGATGTATTAAATTAACATGCATTCAGGAGAAAATACATTGTAGAGTCAAATCATAGAACAAAACCATTCATAATATTTAATAGTTTTTTCACATTAACCCCTTCAGGACGGAGTCAATAGTGCACGTTCTGATCAAAACAAAACGTAAACAAAAACTGGAATTTGCGCTATATGTCTGTTCACCCGTAGTTCCCCTCTTTCAAATTATATGCACCCACACTTATTATATATCATTTTGTTCAGGAGAAACAGGGCTTTAATCAATAATTAACTATTCATATATGGAACATCATTTATTATGAATAAAAGTAAAAAAAATGTGAGAAAATAAGATTTTTTTTTACATTTGCATTTCCGTCTGACATTTTAACTGTGAATGTCATAATACTGTTACTTTTTACTGCAAAAAAATGCACATATTTGTAATCAGCGATGTCTCACGAGTACAACAGTACCCCCCATTAACAGGTTTTATGTTGTTTTGGAAAGTTACAGGGTCAAATATAGAACATTACATTTTCAAATTGAAATTTGCCAGATTGGTAATGTTACCTTTGAGACGGTGTGGTAGCCCAGGAATGAGAATTACCCCCATAATGGCATACCATTTGAAAAAGTAGACAAGCCAAGGTATTGAAAGTGGGGTATGTTTAGTCTTTTTTAGTAGCCACTTAGTCACAAACACTGGCCAAAGTTAGCGTTCATATTTGTTTTTGTGTGAAAAAAGCAAAAAACGAATATTTGGCCAGTGTTTGTGACTAAGTGGCTACTAAGAAAGACTGGACATACCCCACTTGCAATACCTCGGGTTGTCTACTTTTGCAAATGGTATGCCATCATGGGGGTAATTCTCATTCCTGGGCTACCATACGCTCTCAAAGGCAACATAACCAATCTGGCAAATTTCAATGTGAAAAAAATGAAATGCAAGCCTTATATGTGACTCTCTAAGTTTCCAAAACACCATAAAACCTGTATATGGGGGGTACTGTTATTCTCGGGAGACTTCACTAAACACAAATATTAGTGTTTTAAAACAGTAAAACATATTACAACAATAATATAGTCCATAAAAGTGCCGTTCGTTTGTAAAAAATGCAAAAAACGTCACTTTTACTTAAAATATCATCGTTGTAATACAATTTACCAGTTTGAAACACGAATATTTGAGTTCAGCGAAGTCTCCCGAGTAAAACAGTACCCCCTATGTACAGGTTTTATGGTGTCTTGGAGAGTTACAGGGTCAAATATAGTGCTTGCAAATTAAATTCTCTGCACTTTCTCCCTGTGTTGTCAGGCATGTCAATCAAATTTTAATTAATCAAATCACATAATTACGTTAAAAGATTATTTAAATATACATGTAGAATTTTAATATATATGCATTTATAGGTATTTAAATTCTACGTGTATACTAATGTAATCTTTTATGTAATTATATGTATTTATCTATATATATATATTTGCGGTTATTTGTATTTTATATATATATAGATATATATAGAATGTCATTCTAAGTGTATTTTGTTACCGATATATATATATTAATAACAAAATACAGTTAGAATGAAATTACATATGCATATATAATTTATAACACATTTTGTTTCAATATTTTATTTATTTATTTTATTATTTTATTTATTTATTATTTTAATTATACGTATTTATATATAATATATATATGTACATCTATTATATATATAATATATATACATATTATATATATGTAACATCATTCTAAGTGTATTTTAATATTAATATATATACTTATATTAATATTAAAATACACTTTGTATGACGTTACATATATATAATATGTATATATATTATATATATAATATATATACATATTATATATATATAAAAATATATTTCATTTATTTTTACACTTGTCTTTTATTTATTTTTTATACTTCCCACCAGCAGGGGGACTGTCTGATATTTCAAACAGTCCCCCTGCTGGCATATCCACAGCCAGCTATAGGGGGCCATGTGATCGCTCTTTGAGAGCGATCACATGGCCCCCGGGGGCCTGATTTGCCGTGGGAGGGCTGCCTGGGCTGTGAGGCAGTCCTCCCGAAGCGGATCGCGGCGGAGGTAAGTATAACTTACCTCCTGGGGCTGCAAGCCGTTACGGCGTGCTATGCCGTCATAACGGCGTTAAAGCCCACTTAACCCGTGACGGCATAGCACGCCGTAACGGCGTTAAGGGGTTAAATTATATTTATTCATTATTTGTATTATTATTATTATTATTATTATTATTATTATTATGCAATACTATAAACCCATGCGTTTACTACTCTTTCTAAAATAGCAACACAAAGTTGTATTGTTGTTTAAAAATATTTATGAGTAAATTAGTTGCTCAATTTATCTATTTGCTGACTGTTTGAAAGAAAAAGTCAAACTCATGAGATTAAAAATTTTGCAATTTCAAGCAAGAAAAAAAACAAAACAGAAAACTTTCTAGAGGACACCATTTTAAATTTTTTCATAGAAGTTCCTGCAGAAGGAAATATATACTCCTTTTTATCAGTTTAGGATAAAATACCCCCATCCACAGATACCAATAATTGATTTAAAATGCCATTGTCTATTCTACGTTTTTCAAAATATCTGTGGGATCATTTGTTGGGATCGACCGATTATCGATCTGGCCGATATTATCGCCCGATATTCTGTATTTTCAGCAATATCGGTATCAAACAATAAAGAAACCAATATTGCCGATAATGTAGACCAGGGATGCCATCAGGGTCCTTGGGGGCCTGTGACAGTCCTGGGGGGCCCAGCACACTCTTACTTACCTTCCCAGCAGCTCCCTTCAACTCCCCCGTCTAACTCTCGCGAGTCCCGTGGCCGTCAGAGAGTTAGACATGGGAGCTGCTGGGAAGGTAAGTAAGAGTGTGCTGGGCCTTCCAGGACCGCCGCGGGCCCCCCAGGAAATGCCATATCCCCCCTCCCTGGCCAGGTAAGAAGCAGGGAGGGGGGACTAAAACTAAATGTAAAACATTTTTTAACGTTTTTTTAAAAAAGTTAAAAAAAGACAAATGCCCCTCCCAAATTTTACACACAATTGTTCTTGTTTCATAAAACGCAGTAAAAACACAACTGCCAAATCTTAAAGAAGACGTTATCAAAATCATTCTTCTTATTGTTATTACTATGACTAGTATTCTTGCTGTGTCTTGACACTGGAATACAAACATTTAGTAAGGAAGAGAATGTAAAGTCTGGGCTATTAAGCATCTTGCTTTAATTCCTCTTTTACATAATTTGCATTTTGATATCTGTAAAGGATCCCGTATACTCTGGGTGAGTATATCCATTACAGAATCTCCCAAGTCCCAAGCGCAGAAGTGATTATAGTGAATATAGCTCCCAATCCCCCAAACATGAGCTGAGACTTCATGAAGGGATCTTTTTATTGGCAGCCACAACAGACCTTATATACAGGTCTCCATGCAAGGGGCACTCCCCCCTGGACCTGAGAGTAGACTACAGTAAAAACATACACACGATTACATTGGCTCTCAGGTCCAGGACAGTCCCATACAAAATAGATCAATCCCTCCTCTGTGCCTGGGAGATAATTGAGTCAAGCACTGTAATAAACTCAATTATCTCTAGGCACAGAAAACATGCATTTTTACAAAATCTCCAAAAAGTCATTTAAACTCACAAAATACATAATTTGCATAAAGGAACCCCCATAGTTTATACATCCCCGGATAGCCTGGATCTGAGCGCCCAACATATCCGAAAAGAGCTCAGATCCCGCGAACAAAGCCGAATTGCTACAGGGGTGAAGTTTTGACCGACCGCTTATGAGGCACTTGCCCAAAATAGTTCCACAGTTTTAGAGGGAGAGGTCGGTTATGTTTGAGGGTTCCAAAACGTACGAAAAGGCGAACAGTTCCCCTGGTTCATTGAAAACTTTTGTTCGTGAGGTCCATCCGAACAAACCTACCGAACAGCTCTCTCTTATGCGTTCGCATAATTTTACTGGTGTTCACGCCTCAGAGTCCCAGACACTCAACGACCAAGTCCCGCTGCATGCTTTCGTGCGACAAGATGCCCGTTATTTTCTCCACCACGTGGCATTCGGATATACGAACGGCGGCCACACAGAGAGAGCACTTAATTCTTGCGGCTTCTTTTAACTTAATGAGCCAGGGGGCTGGTTTGTGTTCAGTACTGTATAATCCCAAATGGCAGGAGAATAAGGGAACCAAAATTCAAACAGATTCCCGAAATGAGGGGGAAAATGGCTCTGGAGAAGGAAAAATAGGGATTTTGTAACAATATCCTTTTTATGTTTCCCTTTCATTTGTCTTCCTGATTTTAAAAGGGAACATTTCCATGCCTATTGTTAAAAAGCTTATTGTCATGTTTTACAATCCAATAATTTTGTCATAATTTGCATGAACTAATAAGCCCTATTTTGGGCACACCCATCAGTCACAATCCAAGGATTGTTCTACTTAACAGTCCAAGGCAAACCGATAATATGCCTCCTCGAAGCAGAATTTTGAAAAGCTCTTTAAACTTTAAACTGATTTATAGAATACTTGCAGTTTAAAGGGCTATGTATGGCTAAACCTTGGAAGTAGTTTTCTCCAACGCTTAGCAAGGTATATGAGAGAGTATGGTATGTCGATGCTATAGAAAAATTGATGGCTTTACAAGATAACACCATAGCTTTTAGAAAGATCTGGGATGCCTGGTTTTAAAAGTACCCAGACATAGCCCACTGTAAATATTAAGATTCTGCCTCAATTAGGTATGTTATACAAGACAATTTGGATACCAACACATGGAAAAAAGAGGGCCCTACCATACCTACCATAACACAAAGTTGTATTGTTTTTTTTTTTAAATATTCATGAGTAAATTAGTTGCTCAAAGTATCTTTTTGCTGCCTGTTTGAAAGAACAAGTCAAACTCATGAAAACTAAAAAATTTGGCAATTTTAAGTAAGAAAGAAACCCAGAAAACATTCTAGAGGACATAATTTAAAATTTTTCATAGAAGCTACTGTCCAGTAAATTGTACATTGGACCCTACATCGGTGCCCAGTATTTTCAGTTAGCCATCTGTCCTAGGTGGTTCTGCATGTTAGGAAGTTTTTTGTTTGTTCTTTTTTACTGTTTTGCTTGCGGTTTAGCATGGGTAAATTGTGTTTATAAAGTTGGATTTTAAGAGAATGTGTGTCCTTTTTCTATTTGCTAAAAATGAACAAAAGATGTAACGAAAATAAAAAGCAGCTGTTATGCATTGTTACCACCAATAGCCAGTAGATGGTTGCGGCTAAAATATATCCACGTTTCCTTGGTTTACCTCTGATTTAATCTGTCTACATTACTCACATCTGCCTCTACTGGTACCAACTACCACTTAATGTTAATAATTTTACAAACTGAACATACATCAAGTAAAAAGGCTTCCTTTCCAATCTATTGCCATAGCAACACTACTAGAACACTTTTAATTTGCTGGGCAGGTTGCTATGGCAACACCAACTTACTTGTAATATCCTGGTAGACTTGCTATGGCAACACCAATGCTTCCTGCCTAGTTGAGCTAGGTATAATGTGGAGTGAGCAACAGATTGCATCTGACATGATGGTATTTTATTATGGTGTATCATGGAAACCAGGTGTTACTAAGCGTTTATTGTTTACTAAAAAACAGTACGGAGTTGTTTAAACTTCCAGCAGTTATTGATTACCTACAGGGACGGCTACCATCAGACAAATAAGGCACTCACCTAGGGGTGCCGGCCTCTGGAGGCTGCCCACCGGGAGGTTTCCTGGTGGGATGTGCTGCTGCTGTCTGAGGCTGGAACACTGGGTGAGCAGCTTCTTGGCCAACCCCCAGCAGAGCCATTCAGCTGCTGGGCTTCTCTCTGCTGCCGCTTAACTGCTCGGGTAGTGGGGTTTACTGTAACCCCAGCACCCGAGCAGAGCACTGTGCTTCCTGCAGGCAGGGGAAGCCGGGACATGACTTAGTATCCCGGCTGCCCCCTGCCTTTGAACAATGGAAGCACTCACAGTGCACGGCTCTCCTGCACCCCCCCACCAGGAACAACAGCTGGTCTGCATGTATTGAATTGCTGTGTTTGTGTGTAAATTAAGTGTGACTATATGTAAAGTGGTGTGAGTTTGTGCTTGAGAGACAGTGCAAGTGGCACTGCGAATGTCACTGAGAGAGAATGTGTGTGTATGTCAGTGACAGTGTGTGTGTGGGAGTGAAAGTGTGTAAGTGACACTGTGTTAGTGACTGTGTGCAAATGACATTGTTTATATCAGAGAAAGTGTGTGTAAGTGAAACGGTGTGTCTGTCAGTGACAGTGTGTGTGTGAGTGACTGTGTGTTAGTGACTGTGACATTGTGTATGTCAGTGAAAGTGTATAAAGTGAAAGTGTATAAGCGACACTGTATGCTATTGAGAGTGTGTAAGTGACACTGTATGTCAGTGAGAGTGTTTGTGTTAGTAAGTGTGTAAGCAAAACTGTATGTCAGTGGGAGTGTGTGTGTTAGTGAGAATGTGTAAATGATACTGTATGTCAGTGAAAGTGTGTTAATAAAAATGTGTATGTATGTCAGAGTGTGTGAGTGACAGTATGTGTGTTTGAGTGACCATGTAATTAGATACTTGTATATTAAATTGTATTTATAAGATATATTTATAGAATTCTATATTAAACCGAAAAAATGTTCACAGTTACAAATTAAATCCCAATATTATTACAAATTAAATACCACCAAATGCAATGAAAAAGAGTGCATGGATATATGTATTAGGCAGTATGTGTCTATTGATGTATGCATTAGGCAGTACGTGTGTATTGATCTATGCATTAGGCAGTATGAGTGTATTAATGTGTATTAGGTGGTGTGAGTGGATTTATGTATTGGGCTGTGTGCGTATGGTTGATTGTATGTAATAGGCAGTCTATGTAGATGGATGTATTAGGCAGTGTGTGTATATGCATGCATATACTGGATGAGTGTTTCTATGCAGTGTTTTTTATTCCCTAAATGTCTCTTCGTTGCAATTTAGAATTTAGTGAATAAACCTGTGAGAGAATGTAGTTGCCTTCATGAGGGGGCGGCAAAATTAATTGTTGCGTGGGGCGGCAAGAATCCTTGCACCGGCTCTGATTACCGATTGTAAAATGTTACGTTTTGCTCCATAAAAAGGTTTGGCAAATGCTAATTATTTTGCTAGCCATTTCAGAGATTAATGTTGTCCTGGTAAACTATTGCAACAAACATGAAAAATTTTATGTATCTTCGTCAGTAAAGAGCCATGTAGCCAGCCAAGATAGCCAGCCATTGTTTACTTAACTTTAGCTTGTGTGTTTGTGTATTTGTGTGTGTATGTGTCAGAGTGTGTATAAATGCATATGTGCCAGTGTATGTATCTGTGTGTGTGTCTCAGTGTGCTTATATATTTGTATCTGTGTTTCCATGTGTGTATATGTATGTGTGCGTCAATGTATCAGTTTGTGTATCTTTATGTGTATGTGTGTTACCGTGTATCTGCGTAAGTATGTATGTTTATGGCAGTGTATGTGTATGTGTGCATACATCCTACCAATCAAATGCCAACACCCCTTGCACCCACACCCTTACATGCAAACAAACATTACAAATAAACACATCCCTAAATTAAAAATGCCAAAATTATACACAAACACAACTTAATTGAAACACCAACACTACACACAAAACACCTGCACCTGCATTCAAAAGCCAACATTACATACAAACACGTTTACACGCAAACACTACACACAAGTACATCACTGCATTCCAATGGCATACAGATACAACCCCACATGCACACATACTCTATATAAAAACATTTCAACATTCAAACATTGCTCTCCCAGTGGCAGAGCCAGCGCCACCTAAAGGCAAAGTAGGCGCCAGCCCAGGGTGCACACTTGGAAGGGCCGCTGGACTGCACCGCTGCGCATGGCATTTGTAGATGTGCCGCGGTGCTGGCAAGCTGCACTATGAAGAGGGGAGCTGCTATGAAAAGAGCATTTAAGCGAGCGCCAAAATTATAATTGCAGCGCCCAGTTTGCGTGCCGGATGGCTGCATATTAAATTTTGGTGGTCCCAGTTACTCCAGCTCCTCCATCTTGCAAGGAGGAGCTGGAATTTTATTTAGCTGGGTGCCCTGTCTGGTCTGTCAATGCGGGGGGGGGGGGGGTGCGGGTCATGCATCTGACACTCACCTTACTCTAGCCCCCTCCCCTTACTTCTCCCCTCTACATCTATTAGAATGGAAGGAGGAGGAGTGGGCGCGGGGGGGAGGGAGGGTAAAGAGGGAGAGTGCAGACCCTTCCTGCTCTGTTGCTGATCAAGCCTTAACGAGCCCAGTAGGACAGTAGGAGAGGGATCAGGAATATTGGTTGAGTGAACAACAAGGTACTGTACCTATTTATTTATTTTATTAACATACATGCCCCTTGTAAATACAGGCTAGGGGAAAGCATCAACTTTATTTAGAGGTTTGGAGGGCTGCATATACTTAGTTAGGGTCTAACCTAAAAATAAACTTGATGCAGCCCTCGTAACAAAATATATGATGTCTCCTAATCTCAGGACCTGAGATTAGAGGACGTAAATTATTATATTATGAGCTTATGGGGACAGCATTAACTTTATTTTGTTGATGGTTTAATAAAGTTGATGCTGTCCCCATAACCTCATAATAAAATAATTGATGTCCCCAATCACGGCCGCCATCAGGTGGTGACAACAGGGGGCCCAGCCAGTGCGATCTTCTCTTTCCAGCTGCTCATCACTCCAAACAAACCGAGCCCCACAGCCGTCAGACATTGCCACACGTTAATATGGCAATGCTCTGCATGGCACGTAGGCCATTTCTGCAAGTGTTGCAGTAAGAAATAGCTGGAAAGAAAAGATGGTACTGACTGGGGCCCTTCTCACCACATGCTATGTTGCACCGCTGCCTCACATCTCATCCATTCATCCTTTCTCATAAACAGGTACCTCATTGCACTATACACACTGCCACTTCTCACTCTACCATCTTGCACTATACACACTAACACCTTGCATTATGTACACTTCCACTTTACACTATACACACTGCTACTTTACACACTGCCACCTTGCACTATACACACTGCCACTTTACACACTGCATCCACTATACAAACATACACTCTGCATTCACTATACGTAGACTGCATCCACTTCACACAATATCCACTACACAGAAACACTACACATACTGCATAAATTACACAGACACTGCACACACTGCATCCATTACACAAACATACAATCTGCATTTCCCATATAAACACGCACTCTACATCTATTACACACACTACACACTGCATTCACTATACACGTACACCTCATCCACTAAACACACCCTCCTGCATCCAGCTACACACACACTACAGGAGGGGGCGGAGTCAAGGGCAGAGCCAATGGGGTGGCAAAATAAGACTTTGCCTAGGGCGGCAAAAATTCTTGCACCAGCCCTGAGCAGAACCAATATAGGGAGGGACCTGGTGCAATAATTATTTGGCCCTGTCTAGTGCAAGAGTGGCGAAAAGATAGCTCCCCATCTGTCATAAAAAATCCCACAATGTTATGCCAGCTGGAGATCTACCATTTGCCCATCCTTGCAGGGTTGTATTTGTGTTTCAATGTAAGCATATTTTTGTATAGAGTATGTTTGTGCATGTAGGAGTGAATTTGTATGTACTGTTGTCATTGGAAGGCAGTGGTATACTTGTGTGTAGAGTTTGCGTTTGAATGCAGGAGTGCGTTTGTATGTAGTGTTGGCTCTTAAATGAAGGCGTGCTTTTGCATGTAATGTTGGTGTTTGCATAGAATATTAGCGGTTTAATACAGGGGTGTGTTTGTATGTAATTTTTGCATTTAAGTACATTGGTGTGTTGGACTTTTAAATGTGGATGTACAATTGTGTGTAGTATTGATGTTTGATTGAAAGGGTGTGTTGGTATATAATTTTGGAGTTTGAGTGCATGGATGTTTTTGTATGTAATGTTTGTGTTTGATTGCAGGAATGTGTTTGCATGCTGTGTTGGTGTTTGCTGGAATGTATGCACACATACACTACCATATACACAATTTTATATACACACTGACACATACACACATAGGTAGACACACAGATGCCCACACTGACATACACGCACACTCAGATACACACTAGCACAAGGATACACACAGTGACACACAGATACACATACACACTCAGATACACTGACACATACACAGAGTGACAGATACACTGATATAAACGCACACATATACACACAATGATACACACATGTCATAATTTTTTATATTTACTTAAAGAGCCGGGGCACCTGGTGACATGGAGCCTGAGATTTGTCGATCCCTGGGTTATGTGGCCTTTGTTTTTGTTGCTGAGGATCTTGGAGTAGTTAGAGAACTGCTGTTGGCTAACCAGCAAGTTAGACTTAACAGACTCAGTGGCGGAACTCCCGGCCACTGAATAGAATAACTTCATCAATCTCTCAACTACCACCTTAGTTTCTCAAATACCCTGTGTTTAGAAAGCTTTCTGTGCAGTATCTCAAAATATGTGCACTCGTTTTTAAAATCTACCTACCCTAGCTTCTCAGCCACCTGCCCAGATTTTCAATTCCTCTCTCTTCTGGCAAAAACACAACTATTTTCTTCTTTCTGGACACCATCCCTTGCTGTTCTGAGCCTCATAAAAACTCTATTCATGTAGGAAATGTTTGCACAGTATCATATTTTTCTTTTTTTTTTACTTAGTAATGCTTGAAATTTTAGTTGCACTGAACTGTTTGGAAAATTAGTGCAGAACCACTATTTAGCTCTCTTCTAATTTTAAAGGCTATAGACAGATAGATCTCGCACCTGCACAGACTGTTGACTCAAGTGATAAGTGTGGACTAGAACCTTTAGTCTAAATTAAAACGATGCAACTCTGTGAGGACTCCAGGAGGAAATTAAATATAGAATGAACAATTATTGTTTTAAATCAGCAACATTTATGTTGTTCTATCAATAAATTATATGCCTGCCGGGAAACCAATTAAAATGTAAATTGCGATAATATTGGGCCATGTAATTGAAACAGCAAATAATGTTCCCTTCACTGTGTTAGATTAAAGTTGTGCTGTAGATGTTCTAAATACAAATTTCCTTCATAAATAGTATTCCCCCATTTGTGTTCTGCTATGAAATTGTAGGATCTCATTTGGAATGGTACGAGTTTTGTAAATTCAAGCCATAATGATCTTGTACATCTTTAAAACAGGTGTTTTATTTAATGTTTCATGTAACTTGTTTACTTGTATTTATATGTTGAGCTTATCCCAGATAACTTATATGTACAAAAATGTCTCATTTCTTAAAGGGACACCCACACACCTAAAGCACTGTAGCTTTATTTGTGAAGAGTGTGTCCTAATTATTATTATTATTTTTTTTTTTTACCAAAAGTACAGATTACAATAGCAATTGCAAAGGGCTTCAGACAAGATTATTTGACTTTCACAAGTCGTTATGCCCAATGAAAAAGTTGGAGTTAAATACACCGATGTCTTCAATGGGGGTATCGCTACTAAATTGCTAAAATGTTTCCATTAGAGTGTTCCTTTAATGACAGTGGGTGAAAAATACTACCAAAGCCTAACACTCTGGAATTAACCCATTATTTTATAATGCATTATATCAATAAAGATAAAAATAAAAGATGGGAAAAAAATAAGCATATTTTAACAAGATGCATCTGCAATATATTCCCAGATAATCAACTTTCCAGTATTTAGCCCTGCCCAGGCAAAGAAGTGATAAGCCAATCAGGATGCTCAGTTTGACACATTGTGAATTCCAATGGTGGTATCACTCTTAATAATTTTGCACCGAGGATGGACCCAACGATAATTGATAGACTTCACAAAGAGTGTTGTGGTGAGTGGCTTAAGTGCACCTCCAGAACAATGCATGCCTCGACAAATCCTGAAAAAAGGTCAGGGAATGGTCTTCAAATGAATAGGCGGGATATAAAAGGTGGTTTGTACTGATCTCATTTTGACCAAACCCATGTAAATATCTGGGATAATTTGCACAAATGAATCCCTGGTCAAGGGCCACGCAACTCCTTGAGGTGACCTCACTGTCAGGAACAAGATGAAACATTAGACAAGTCAAAATGTTTGTATGGAAAGCAGGAAATGTAAACATTATCATGTGTATTCATTAAAGTGAGAATTGAAAGGGAATTTGAAATTTAAGTCCAAAATTGCAGACATAGCCAAAATAGCGAATTTTCCCAGTACAACTATTCTGAACCGAAACTTAAAATTCACTTTGAATACTCACTTTAGTGAAAACCTCACTAATTATTTAATATAATTGTGCATTATAAATGAATACACTGTTGCACATCTAAAATGCAAACACAATAGTTCCCTTTTAATTATTTACCTTGTGTTCTATATCAGTGATGGCTAACCTTCACACCATAAATTCTTTCTGGACTACATTTCCCATGATGCTCAGCTAGCTTTTAGAGTCTAAAAGTCAGCTATGCATCATGGGAAATGTAGTCCAGAAACAATTCATGGTGTCAAGGCTAGCCCTCACTGGACTATATCATTCCAATTATAACATATATACTCTAATACATGTTATATGCCCAACAGGATGTTAGATTTAACAGAGTATATCAGTTAGCTAGGAGTGTTATAATGACCAATATATGTAATAGTTTAAAGGGGAATTCCCACCATTTAATAAAACACTGAACATCACTTATAAATTGTGTTAACCTCTTTTTCATGAGATACTTAATTTTCTTTCAAATCTATTTTAAAGATCTAGCAAATGACATCTTAATCCAGTTCAGACAAGGCAAGCATTGCAAATGAAGAGAAGAAATAGACACATTGTTTAATTTCTACTCTTCCCAATATGCTTTCCCTATACTGACTGTCACGTACAACAAACAGAGTTTTTAACAATGATTGACAGGAACCTAAGACAGAGGCACCCATCTGCAGGATATAGAGGTGTGGAATTCTACATTTTATTTTTACACCTTACAAATATATATTTCTTAAATATAGTAACGAGTAAGTGTAATATTAAAAATCCAGGCAAGTGACAATTGCCCTTTAATATTACTCAGGGCACACATTATATAAGAATCCTAATTGCTATCATTTAGATATTGTTTGCGGAATTCCTCCTGTACATTTAATTGTGAATTTTGTTTTTTAAAGGAAGAAAAAAAATGCATTAAATAAAATAAACTTCAAAGAGCACAGTAAAAGGTGTCCATGCAGGTAGCCCCTATTCTAGGTCATGTTTAACAGAGAGTAACAACAGAACTATAATATAATATGCTTTCCCAATGACTCTAGTAACCTCATTAAATGGAAATCCCACTCATCGCATCTATTGCAAATTAACAGAAAGATAGTTTCTTGGGAGATCTGCTAATCACAGGTTGTTAATTATTGTCATTACATCACTATAACCCAAGAATCATTCCCATGATCATGTTATTTCAAAAGTGATTTTCCGCGATAAAAACATATGTCAACACATAAAAACGGCAAATTGCTAAATTCGCTGACACAGGCAAAAAAAAATTCTGCTGACTATAAGTGCCCATCTAGTGATGAATGCATTCTTGACACAGCTTCACTGTTTGGACTTTGGAAATAATGAGTATCAATGTCCTAGCGAGGGAATATGCAAAGATAAAGGAGCCCTTTGTATGCTTAATTAAGGAAACTAGCGGCAGACACTGTTCACAGATAAGAGACTGTACATAATAATCATGCATTAATATTATGTTGGGGGTTGTTCTCACTGCACATTTTCTAACTCCCAATTATACAGCACTTCTGCAAGGTAAGTTTAACAAAGGACATGAATAAAACATTTCAGCCACTTTCTTCTTGACAATAGACTTTTGTTTTTTTAGATGTAGAAAACCAGGTTCTTTAAGTGCATACAAATGTATCATATTATCATATATCATTACACTCTGGCATCATTCTATCATTTCATAGAGAGAGATAATGTAGTAAAACTAACAGTTCTAGAGTATATTACGTGGCCTTTTTTTTGTCTTCCAATGCAGTTGTGTGCTTGGGTTTGTCACAATGGCCAGTGACTGACTGTGGTCTTCGTGAAGACCAATGGTTCTTGAACATTACTTCGAGTTGGATATGGAACAATAGATGTTCAGGTACTCTTTGCATGCAGATCTCCTTGAAGGTCCATTGGTTCCAAGTTATCAGGGCTAGATACTTTCAGCCAAGTCGTTTTTCAAAATAGACAGTTCAGCCACCATTATTCACCATTATAGAAGAGATACTTTGGTAAAATACCTCTGCAATTTTACAGAATAGATAATTATTTAATTTCTTTATACATACCAGTTATATAATGACTGTTTTTGTTCAAGCGAGAGGTAAATCTAGACCTCACTTGCTAGTAAATTGGTGTCTTCATGAAAATTAAAATTATAGTGATACAAATAATCTGTAATACAAATAACGTTGAAATTAGATTGTGGTTAGAGATGTCGCGAACATAAAATTTTCCGTTCGTGAATGGCGAACGCGAATTTCCGCAAATGTACGCGAACGGGCAAACCGGGCGAACCGCCATAGACTTCAATAGCACCGCAAACAACCGCAAACAGTCCATTTGCACAACTGCAAACTCCCCATTTGCACAAGGTTGGATACCAAATTAGCCATGTCCCGTTCCTTGTCCTCACTGATGTCATTGAAGGTCTCTTCCTCCACCCAGCCAGGTACAACACCAAGGGTCTCCGAAAGGTGACAACAAGCCCCCTGGGACGCCTGCTGTGTTTGGTCTTCCACCTCCTCAAAGCCACCTTCCTCCTCTGACTCCTCTTCTTCAGACTCCTCTCTCCGCGTTGCCTCTCTCTGCGTTATTATAAGGTGTGTTAAGTAGTACTATTCCTATCAGTTTAATCCCCCCTATCAGGGGATGTGTATATGGCATCGATTTTAGGAACCGGGAGATGGAAAAAGATGCTTGGTCGGTCCTCCTACTTCAAATTTGGGGCACTGCGTGTGCAATCTAATGTGCCACCAGATAGGAGTTGTGTGTTAAGTAGTACTATTCTTATCAGTTTAATCCATGTTACGTCCCCTTTCAGGGGACGTGTATATGGCATCGATTTTAGGAACCGGGAGATGGAAAAAGATGCTTGGTTGGTCCTCCCACTTCAAATTTGGGGCACTGCGCGTGTAATCTAATGTGCCACCAGATAGGAGTGGTGTGTTAAGTAGTACTATTCTTATCAGTTTAATCCCTGTTACGTCCCCTATCAGGGGACGTGTATATGGCATCGATTTTAGGAACCGGGAGATGGAAAAAGATGCTTGGTTGGACCTCCTACTTAAAATTTGGGGCACTGCGCGTGTAATCTAATGTTCCACCAGATAGGAGTGGTGTGTTAAGTAGTACTATTCTTATCAGTTTAATCCCTTTTACGTCCCCTATCAGGGGACGTGTATATGGCATCGATTTTAGGAACCGGGAGATGGAAAAAGATGCTTGGTCGGTCCTCCTACTTCAAATTTGGGGCACTGCGCGTGCAATCTAATGTGCCACCAGATAGGAGTGGTGTGTTAAGTAGTACTATTCTTATCAGTTTAATCCCTGTTACGTCCCCCTCATCAGGCCTTTTTTAGTCGAATGTATCGCCCACTGTCAGTCCCTTCGGGATCCATCCCTCATTCATCTTAATAAAGGTGAGGTAATCTAGACTTTTTTGACCTAGGCGACTTCTCTTCTCAGTGACAATACCTCCTGCTGCACTGAAGGTCCTTTCTGACAGGACACTTGAAGCGGGGCAGGCCAGAAGTTCTATCGCAAATTGGGATAGCTCAGGCCACAGGTCAAACCTGCACACCCAGTAGTCAAGGGGTTCATTGCTCCTCAGAGTGTCAATATCTGCAGTTAAGGCGAGGTAGTCTGCTACCTGTCGGTCGAGTCGTTCTCTGAGGGTGGACCCCGAAGGGCTGTGGCGATGCGTAGGACTTAAAAAGCTCTGCATGTCCTCCATCAACAACACGTCTGTAAAGCGTCCTGTCCTTACCGTCGTGGTCGTGGGAGGAGGAGGATTACTTTCACCTCTTCCCCTGTTAGATGCCCGTTGTGCTGTGACATCACCCTTATACGCTGTGTAAAGCATACTTTTTAATTTATTTTGGAACTGCTGCATCCTTTCCGACTTGCGGTAATTTGGTAACATTTCAGGCACTTTCTTCTTATACCGGGGGTCTAGTAGCATGGACACCCAGTACAGGTCGTTCTCCTTCAGCCTTTTTATACGAGGGTCCCTCAACAGGCACGACAGCATGAAAGACCCCATTTGCACAAGGTTGGATGCCGAGCTACTCATGTCCCGTTCCTCGTCCTCAGTGATCTCACTGAAGGTATGTTCTTCTCCCCAGCCACGTACAACACCACGGGTACCAGACAGGTGACAACGAGCACCCTGGGATGCCTGTTGTGGTTGGTCTTCCTCCTCCTCCTCTGACTCCTCTTCCTCACAATCCTCTTCCAGCGTTGCCGCAGGTCCAGCAAGCGATGCTGATAAGGCTGTTTCTGGTGGTGATGGTGACCACAACTCTTCCTCTTCACGCTCATCTACGGCCTGATCCAGCACTGTTCGCAGGGCACGCTCCAGGAAGAAAACAAATGGTATGATGTCGCTGATGGTGCCTTCGGTGCGACTGACTACGTTGGTCACCTTCTCAAAAGGACGCATGAGTCTACAGGCATTGCGCATCAGCGTCCAGTAACGTCGCAAAAAAATTCCCAGCTCCGCAGAGGCTGTCCTAGCACCTCGGTCATACAAATATTCATTAATGGCTTTTTCTTGTTGGAGCAGGCGGTCGAACATTAGGAGTGTTGAATTCCAACGTGTCGGCCTGTCGCAAATCAAGCGCCTCACTGGTATGTTGTTTCGCTGCTGGATATCTGAAAAGTGCGCCATGGCCATGTAGGAACGCCTGAAATGGCCACACACCTTCCTGGCCTGCTTCCGGACGTTCTGTAAGCCTGGGTACTTATGCACAAAGCGTGGTACGATTAGATTACACACATGTGTCAACTTGCCCAAATTCAATGCCGCCAACAAATTTCTTCCGTTGTCACAAACCACTTTGCCGATCTCCAGTTGGTGCGGAGTCAGCCACTGATCCCCCTGTGCGTTCAGGGCGGACAGGAGTGATGGTCCGGTGTGACTCTCTGCTTTCAGGCAAGTCAACCACAAGACGGCGTGACACTGCCGTATCCGGGATGTGGAATAGTACCTGGGGAGCTGGGGGGGTGCCGTTGATGCGGAGCATGACGCAGCAGCAGAAGAGGACTCAGCCGAGGAGGTTATGGAAGAGGATGGAGTAGGAGGAGTAGAGGAGGTGGCAGCAGGCCTGCCTGCAAGTCGTGGCGGTGTCACCAACTCCTCTGCAGAGCCACGCATTCCATGCTTGGCAGCCGTCAGCCGGTTTACACAATGCGCAGTGTAGGTGATATACCTGCCCTGACCATGCTTTGCAGACCAGGTATCAGTGGTCAGATGGACCCTTGCCCCAACACTGTGTGCCAGACATGCCATTACTTCCTTTTGCACAATCGAGTACAGGTTGGGGATTGCCTTTTGTGCAAAGAAATTTCATCCGGGTACCTTCCACTGCGGTGTCCCAATAGCTAAAAATTTTCGGAACGCCTCAGACTCCACCAGCTTGTATGGTAAAAGCTGGCGGGCTAAGAGTTCAGACAAGCCAGCTGTCAGATGCCGGGCAAGGGGGTGACTTTGTGACATTGGTTTCTTACGCTCAAACATGTCCTTGACAGACACCTGACTGTGAGCAGATGAGCAGGAACTGCTCAAGGCAAGAGACGGAGTGGCGGATGGTTGAGAGGGGGCAAGGAGGACAGCAGTGGTTGACATGGCTGAAGATGCTGGACCAGGAGGAGGATGGCGGCTTTGAGTTTGTGTGCTGCTTGTACTCATGTGTTGATCCCATAGGTGTTTGTGATGTGCGGTCATGTGCCTTCGCAAAGCAGTTGTACCTAGGTGGGTGTTGGACTTCCCACGACTCAGTTTCTTTTGGCCCAGGTTGCAAATGGCATCGCTGTTGTCAGAGGCAGACACACAAAAAAAATACCACACTGCTGAGCTCTGCAATGACGGCATTCTGGTGGTGGCAACAGCATGCGTTGATTGGCGTGCTGTCTGGCTGACCCCGGGTGCCGATGCATGCTGTCTGACTGTGCCACTAGCTCCTTGCGATGACCTCCCCATGCTTCCAACTCGTCTTCTCCTCCTCTCTGTCTCCCCCATCTGAACTTTCCCCCTGTTCTTCTTCTCTTCTAGCGGGCACCCACGTGACATCCACGGACGCATCATCATCATCAACCGCTTCACTTGTATCTGACAACTCAGCAAAGGAAGCAGCAGCGGGTACAACATCATCATCATCACACCGTACGTCCAGGTGTGTAATGCTGCCTGACTGAGACATATCCCTGTTATCTACATCCTCTGGCAATAATGGTTGCACATCACTCATTTCTTCCAACTGATGTGTAAATAACTCCTCTGACAGATCAAGTGAAGCGGCTGTGGTGCTAGTGTTGGTGGTGGCGGCAGGCGGGCGAGTGGTAACTTGAGAGGTGCCCGAAGCTAAGCTGGAGGAGCATGGTGCGTCAAGGTTCCGAGCGGAAGCTGTAGAAGATTGGGTGTCCTGTGTTAGCCAGTCAACTATGTCCTCAGAACTTTTCGAGTTCAGGGTACGTGGCCTCTGAACACTGGGCATTATTCTAGGGCCAAAAGGAATCACAGCACCACGACTACGATGGCCCCTGCGGGGTGGCCTGCCTCTGCCTGTCATTTTTTTTTTCGATAAATGGTACTATGCATGCAAGCTACTGTGACAACAGATATGAGGGGCACTGTGCACTGTCAGAAGTTGGCAGAGTTGATGCTGTAGGCCTGACATACACGCTTGCAGACAACTAACTGCTATTCAATCTATTACAGTCAAATTTGTATTTTATTTTTTTAAATGTACACTACTGTTACACCAGATATGAGTTGCACTGGTGTGACACTGTGCCCTGGCAGGCCCTGAAACGCACACGTGTGAAGGAAACTGACTGCTATAATTTCACAGTCAAATTTCTAGTTTTTTTTTTTATGTACACTACTGTTACACCAGATATGAGTTGCACTGGTGTGACACTGTGCCCTGGCAGGCCCTGAAAGGCACACGTGTGAAGGAAACTGACTGCTATTATATTACAGTCAAAAAAGTTTTTTTTTTTTTTTAAATGCAAGCTATTGTGACACCAGATATGAGTGGTGGCACTGGGCAAGTGGGCACAGTATACGCTGTGAGCCTGACACACACGCTGGCAGGCAGGCAACTGCAATTAGATTACACAGAAAAAAAAAGCAGACTGTTGTAGCCCTAATGTTCTAGCCCTAAAAAGGTCAGATCAGATGAGTCCTTCAGGACTGTAGTAGACACTGAATACACTAGCCTAGCTATCGATTTCCCAATTAAATCAGCAGCAGCTACACTGTCCCTCCTCTCACTAAGAATGCAGCTTCCGGGGGCGGGGCCTAGCTCTCCTGGAGGAAAGACGCACTTAGTGTGAGCTCCCTCAATATCTCACTTTAAGCAGCTATCAACAAGCGAATTTTACCCCAGAAGGGGATGACCCAGCAATGTTGCTCCTACCTGACCGACCCGACAATCTTAATAGCGGTCAGCAACTCGACAGAGTCTTACTTACCTCCGTGTGGTAAGTGTGGCCTGGTGCTTACCGGGCGGGAGAGGCGACCGATCTCCCGATCCTGGGATGCCCAGGAGCAGCTATTTCCCGGCAGGAGCTCCGTTACCCCACCTCTTGGACCGGTGGGGTTATCCCGGTCCACCCCTGAGAGGCTGTCTGGAGCTAATGGACGCACAGAGCACAGCCGACCAGGCTGACATACTCATCTGCGACTCTCCCAATATGACGGCAGCCGCGTGTCCTCCTGGTACCAGCAAAGCATGGCAGGATATTGAGTCTAAGCTGGACAGACTCTTTAATCAATTTTGGAAGCAAATAACAAGCAGGAAGCCCCAACAAGCTCCACCACAGCCCCAACAAGCTCCACCACAGCTAAGCGAAGCAGTCCCCATTAAAATCCACCAACGCAAAAGGCGTCGAAGACGGGACCGGAGGCACAAACAGAAATGCAGAGCCTGCCCCACGTCAAGCACTCGCCTCCACCTTAAGCCACCACAATCCCGCACCGGATGTTAAGCACCACCGGGACAGATCCGACCACCCGACAAAACAAGCTTCCACCACCTCAAGCCGCAAACCCAACACTCAGCCAGAGACTTGCCTTTGTTGTTCCAGGTATCAGGGACTCCCAGGGTCTGCACCTGGCACCCAGAAGGGATCGGATGAGCACAAGCAGTAAACAGCAGCCTGCCAAGCATGTCCCACTATAGCCGATCCTCCACACCATGCCTTTGATCACATGAACTTAACTAATCGTAAAGTAGCAAACGTTTAAACATGTCATTATTTTACCTCCTAAAGAGTTTATTGTCATAGTTCCTTACATGCCTTTACCTTAACCGTTCATGTATTATGTTATTCACTAGTCTCATCTCATGGGGCGACTCACACTTGATTTATAACTAGTGGTGGAGCTGCTGATATAAATACACAGTTGATAACGTGCAAGCTACACCCTAAACATGACAGCCATCTTTCACAACAATGTACTGCTATATACTCATACCCTCAGTGCAACTAGCACGTTCAGCCTAGCATGCTCAAATATAACACACTTCTGTCTAAAAAAAAAAAATACAAAAAAAAGAATGCAGCTTTCGAATGAATCTAAAATGGATGCTGTCCAGGAGGTAGGAAGGTCTGAGAGGGAGGGTCTGCTGCTGATTGGCCGGAATGTGTCTGCTGACTGTGAGGTACAGGCTCAAAGTTTACTCAATGATGACGAATAGGTGGCGGACCGAACATCGCATATGTTCGCCATCCGTGGCGAACGTGAACAAGCTATGTTCGCCAGGAACTATTCGCCAGCGAACTATTCGGGACATCTCTAATTGTGGTGCTTAACTGCAAAATATTTTGACTTCATAATCTTCTATAATACTGTATGCCTTGTAGTAATTAAGATACATATATATATATATGTGTGTGTGTGTGTGTGTGTGTATATATATATTAATGCCAACTCGAATATGGAATACGGATGAAATCAAAATCACTCAAAACTATTTTTTGTAGAATGTATCGATTCGGACATCCTACATTTTTTGCAATGCACAAGTGTTAGAGTTTGCATTCAGGTTAGTTTTAGAATTAAAGTTAGGGTTCGGATTAATTTAGAATTACGTGCAAGGTATCTGCCAGAGTTACGACTAGGCTTAGAATTATGGATAGAATTGGGGTTTGGGTAGGGTTAGGGCTTGTGGTAGGTATAATTATAGGGCTAGAGGTAATGTTTTGTGGTGAATACCATGAATAGATTTAGTTATAGGACTGGGGATATGTTAAGAGTTAAGGCTGGTATTAGGGTTTGGTTAAGGCTAAGGTTGTGGTTAGTATTAGGATTATAGTTATTTATAGGATTATGGTTATTTACGGCTACAGTTATAGTTATGTTTAAGTATTATATTTTAAGTATTATATTTTGGGTTATAGTTAGGATTAGCTTTAAGTTAAGGTTTAGAATAGCATAAAAAAAATAAGACAGTTCAGAGACTGATCTCACATGCTGGAGTAATGCATTCAATATCATGTGCTCATACCGCTTGCGTTCCAGTTGGTTGGTTCTCCAACTGAAAACAGAAGAAGAAAAGCTACAATGTCAGGTATTGAAAAAGAAAGGAGAAGCATCTGGACTCGATCAGGTAAGTAAAAAAAAATCATTTTATTTCATCTAAAGAACATTAAAACAAGCCAACGGTTGACAGTGCACAGAAGAGGGGCACAGCAAGAGAGACACATTTCATGCCTAATAGACCCTTCCTCAAAGAAAGTGCCTATTAAGCAAGAAAAGGATTAGCATCTTTCTAGCTGTGTCCCACCCCCCACCGTTCATCGTCAATGGTTGCATTGTTTTAATGTTGGTATTACTTAGCTAATCAAGTCCAGATGTTGGTACTTTGCTTGGGACCCAGGGCAGTGCTGCTCTTAAGATTAGGAATTGGATTAGGGTTAAGATTAGGGCTGGAGTTATAGTTGTGAGTAGTGTAAGTACTTATAGTTATAAGTGTTAGAGTCTTGGTCCCAATAATTTAAGGGACAGGATTGTATCAGACATAGGATTATTGCTACTTTTAGGATTAAGGCTTGGGCTAAGGTAGGGCTAGTGTTCATGTTTAATCTTTAGATTTATAGATAAGGCAATAAGGAGTGCAAGGGGTATAGCCCTGAGTAGTTATTTTTAAAGTTAGAGAAGGATTTAGAGACATAGGCTATGTTTAGTTGTGGGCTAGTGCTAGGGGGAATTAGTGTTAGATTTGGGGTTAAGTTAGAAGTAGGTTTATTGCTAGGCTTGAGACAGGAAGGTGGGTTGGATTGTTAAAATCAGTGTTAGAGTCCTGTCAAACAACCCTTGAAACTGTGTAATCAATAAATGAAGTGGTGAGCAGAATTGCTCTGTACTCTTCTTCGCTCTTATTACATCATCCCTTACCTGGTTTTCTATTGAGGTAATCTTAGATGTCTTGCTTTCCACCATGCTTAAATTCCCCCATAATGCACATATTTTATGATAGAACGTAACGGAGAATAAAATTCCATCTATTGTTCAAATCGAATTCCAATAAATGCATATATTACCACTTTTAGGAATTGAGGTAGACAAATTCTCCTACGAGAGATTGTATTTTATTCACCAATGATGCCTTTGACATAATTCCTAACATGCGGCCACAATTTAGGCATTGTAAGATGCTGAGGATAATATCAGGGGGTAGGGATACTGAGCAAACATTGGTTCCATTGATTATAGGAGCCATCTTTGAGGAGGAAAAAAATACTGCAAGTATATAATTTACCTACACATTTTATGGCACTTTTGCCTAATCAATATATAAATTAAATATATAGCTAACTGAAGGATATATATAAACAAGCATATATTAGGACACTTGTGATCATCACTGGAGATTTCTACTGAAGTGTTTTGTAAATTGTAATGAGTATAAAGTAACAACCTGCCTCCATTTTTCTTTTACCATGGCTGCTAAAATATAGCAATAAATTTGATCTACAAAGGTTACCGTACTGTGTATGGGAGAAAGGGCTGTCATTTACAGTGCCTGTGCAGAGAGGCAGAATTGAACCAGAATTTTTGTTCATTGCTCATCAATAAAAAAACAAAACAAAAAAACACTCTAACATTATTCGAAGGGAAATGGGCAACCCAATTTTCCGGCATTAGAGCAGAAAAAAATTGCTAGTGAGTTTCCAATTTTAAGAAAAAAAAAAAGTCTGAAACAGCAGCATAATATTTAAATCCTTGAAACCTACAGTCTGCATTTATTCTAAAAAATGAGCTACAGAAAACTGCCCATCTCTCTAAAAATTTACATTAATTTTTTCTCGCTGTACATCTATTTCTCACTGTTTGCATAGAACCTGAAAGTTATGTCTACAGCTGTTCATACACAATTCAGATTGCTCCACGGGTGATGTATCTGTACCTGGATTTTGGCAGGACCCTTCTAAAACATGCATCAGTGTTGCAATATTTTCATGTAAGTAGCTCAAACAAACAGAGTCAGACAACCAAACTGGAAATCAGTTCTGCTTGAATTGAGGTCAGTATATAATTTGCATTACTTGCCTTTGTAATCATGCATACTGTTATGCGGTCCTAGGGATGCCTCAGAAATATCATTTGTTTTCCCGTCATTTGTATCCTTCTTGCCTTTGCTCATTATCTGCCAAGTTTTTCTCTGCAGTTAAGAGATTATTCTATATGCTATGAACGCTCCTCCATGGACGTCTACAACGTCTTATACTAATAAATAAGAAACGTTGGGGAAGTAAAATAAACAAAAAAAAGTTAAAGAAAAAAATTTATTAAAGTAGTTCTTCTTTTGTAACAATAATTCTTTATTGAAATTTGACTAAATGCTGCTGAATGTGTTGTATTTCTTTTTGAAAATGTGTTTCACTTTGTTATTTAAAGGAAAACTGTCCTTGCCCAGATTGTTTTACTATGTCTTTAAAATTTGTTAAATTTTTATATACCGTATATACTCGAGTATAAGCCGACCCGAATATAAGCCGAGGCCCCTAATTTTACCCCAAAAACTGGGAAAACTTATTGACTCGAGTATAAGACTAGGGTGGGAAATGCAGCAGCTACTGGTAAATTTCTAAATAAAATTAGATCATAAAAAAATTACCGTATATTAATAGAATATTTATTTACAGTCTGTGTATATAATGAGTGCAGTGTGTGCGCATGAATGCAGTGTGTGTGCGTATGGGTGCTGTGCGTGTAGGAGTGCAGTGCGTGTAGGAGTGCAGTGCGTGTAGGAGTGCCGTGCGTGCGTATGAGTGCCGTGCGTGCGTATGAGTGCAGTGTGTGTATGAATGCAGTGTGTGTGTATGAATGCAGTGTGTGTGTGTGTGTGTATATGAGTGCAGTGTGTGTGTATGAATGCAGTGTGTGTATGAATGCAGTGTGAGTGTGTGTGATGCAGTGTGTGTTTGTGTATGTGTTGGGGTGGGCATTTTGATTATTGTTATTTTATTATTTTAATCTTTTTTTGTTGTTATATTATTTATTTATTTTATTAATTATTATTTTTATTTTTTTGTTAGATTATTTTTTTTTAATTATAATTTTTTTATTTTATTATTATAATATATTTTTTTTTGTCCCCCCATCCCTGCTTGCTACATGGCAGGGAGGGGGGCTCTCCTTCCCTGGTGGTCCAGTGGCATTGGTAGTTCAGTGGTGGGGGAGAGGGGGGCTGGCAGAGCTGTAACTTACCTTTCCTGCAGCTCCTGTCAGCTCTCTCCTCCTCCGCGCCGTCCGGTCAGCTCTTCTGTCAGCTCCCACTGTAAGTCTCGCGAGAGCCGCGGCTCTCGCGAGATTTACACTGGGAGCTGACCGAGGTGCTGAACGGACGGCGCGGAGGAGAAGGGAGCTGACAGGAGCTGCAGGAAAGGTAAGTAACGCTCTCTGCAGCCCCCACAGCCCCTGTCTGTATTATGGCAATGCAAATTGCCATAATACAGACTATTGACTCGAGTATAAGCCGAGTTGGGGTTTTTCAGCACAAAAAATGTGCTGAAAAACTCGGCTTATACTCGAGTATATACGGTATATATATATATATATATATATATATATATATATATTTAAAGGGACACTCCAGGCACCCAGACCACTTCTGCTCATTGGAGTGGTCTGGGTGCCAACTCTCACTACTCCTAACCCTGCAACTGTAATTATTGCAGTTTATTATAAACTGCAATAATTACCTTGCAGGGTTAACTACACCTCTAGTGGCTGTCTACTAGACAGCCACTAGAGGTCACTTCCTGGATTATAGCAAGGATTTTCCTTGCTAGAGCGTCGCTGGACGTCCTCACGATGTGTGAGGACCTCCAGCGTCGCTCAAAACCCCATAGGAAAGCATTTAAATGATTTTTCAATGCTTTCCTATGGGGAGACGTAATGCGCATGCGCATTAGGTCTCCTCGGCCGGTGGGCGGGATCAGTCTCGCCCACCGGCCGACGCAATGGACAGGAGGAGCGTCGCGGAGGAGGAGACAGCGGCGAGGGACATCGCCGCTGCCTCAGGTAAGTGACTGAAGGGGTTTTCACCCCTTCAGTAACCGGGGATTGGGGGTGGGAGGGAGAGGGACCCTCCAGTGCCAGGAAAACGGATCGTATTCCTGGCACTGGAGTTTCCCTTTAATACACATTTGAAGAAAATAGAGGATTACGTGAAAAAAATAGAAGTTAAAGGGACACTATAGTCACCACTACAACTTTAGGCTAATGAAGCAGTTTGGGAGTTTTGCCCCTGCAGTCTCACTGCTCAATTCTCTGTCATTTAGGAGTTGTCAATTTGTTTATGCAGCCCTAGTCACACCTCTCTGCAGGTTACATACGCAGCCTTCCTAAATACTTCCTGTAAAGAGAGATCTAATATTTACATTGACTTTATTGCAAATTCAGTTTTATTTAGAATTTCTCATCTCCTGCTCTGTTAATAGCTTGCTAGAACTTGCAGGGGCCTTATGTATTTAATTAAAGTTAAATTTACAGAGCAGGAGATAAAAACTTTTAAAGTAAGTAGCATCTGATTGAAAATGAAGCCATTTTGTTTTCATGCAGACTGTGTCGGCAGAGGCATGGCTTGGGCTGCATAAAAAAAAAAAAAAAAAAGTGATTTTATATCCTACATGGCAGTGAATTGAGCAGTGAAACATCAGGGGCATGATCTATACACTAAAACGGTTTCATTAAGCTAAAGTTTTTTTGGTGACTATAGTGTCCCTTTAATGGAAACATTTTAGAAACCATAAAAATTCATCAGAGTAATGTTGCTTGATAGCTTGATAAAACTACTTTCATTTCTCAAGCCATTTTGGGGGAAGTACTGATAGCCTCTGTCTGTAACAAACCGGGGGCAGATGCAGTGGAAGATAAGCAGAGCTAATCTACGATAGATTCAACATGTCTCAGTTAAACTGTTCATTGGCGGTTTAACCTCGATGGTAAGCCTTGCTATAGGTTGCTATGGAGCCTGGACTTTTCCTTTGAAGAAACACTATAATGTTATATATTCCTAATACTATAGTGTTGGACTAACATTTTAGGTCCCTGGCCCAGCTCAGAGGGGAGTTAAAAGGTTTTAAACCTACATTTTCTCCATCACTGCACCTGTCTCACCGCAGCCGGCCCCGCCTCTTTTGCTGAGATCACCAATCTTGTGATTTCAGCCAACCCAATGAGTTCCTGAGACTATTGCACATGTGCGGAAAAAACACTGTGCTGTGCTAATCAGCATCTCCTTAAAGAGATGCATTGAATCAAGGCATCTCAATGGGGAACGTTCAGTGTCTCCTTGCAGAGTATGGTGTTCCTTTAAAAAAGTGATATCATGTTAGAGCCCAATTTATAATCTGAACCACTTTGCCCATCTTCTGTTACAAATGTTTCACAATCTTCATTTACCGTATATACTCGAGTATAAGATGAGTTTTTCAGCACATTTTTTGTGCTGAAAAACCCCAACTCGTCTTATACTCGAGTCACTGTCTGTATTATTTACATTGCCATAATACAGACTGGGGGCTGGCAGAGAGCTCTTACCTCTCCTGCAGCTCCTGTCAGCTCCCTCCTCCTCCGCGCCGGTCCAGTCAGCACCTCTGTCAGCTCCCAGTGTAAGTCTCACGAGAGCCGCGGGGTCATAGTACGGCTCTCGCGAGACTTACACTGGGAGCTGACAGAGGAGCTGACCGGACCGGCGCGGAGGAGGAAGGAGCTGACAGGAGCTGCAGGAGAGGTAAGCGCTCCCTGCCAGCCCCCCTCCACTGAACTGCCAATGCCACTGGACCACCAGGGAGTAAGAGACCCCCTCCCTGCCATGTATTAAGCAGGGAGGGGGGACGAAAATAAAATAAAAATAATAATAAAATAATAATATTAATACAAAATAATAATAATAATAATAATAAAGAAAATAATATAACAAAAAAATATTACAATTATAATAATTAAAAAATATTAAAAATGCCCACCCCCCACCAAGGCTCTGCAACACAAACACACACTGCATCACACACACACACTGCATTCATACACACACATACTGCACTCATGCACACACACTGCATTCATACACACACACTGCATTCATACACACACACTGCATTCATACACACACTGCACTCATACACATGGATATATTTTTAACATATATGTAAATCCCTAAACAAAAAACACATTTATCCAATTTTTATGTCAAAAGTGGATTTCTGTTTCCTGGCCATCGTTAATTTAGCCTATAGACTACGGCTTTAAAAATAGCATCTGGTATTTAATCTAGTGTTGTGATTTCTGCGTGAATGATGTCCCTGTGCTACAGTATATCCTTTTAAATAGACACATCATTGTATTCTTTCCATCCTACTTTACTTAGGTGAGCATTTTTCAAATCATTAAATACTCTCTATTGTTTCTAAAACACCAAACAAGGCAGCACATCAATATTATGTTGTTTTGAGAACCAATGATCCATCACAACATAAAATGAAATGGAGTGAAATTAAGATACCAAAAAGAATGCTGGTGATATAATAAATGACTGTAATAGAACACTGGAAAATAGATGTGTAAAACGTTCAGTGCTGGAGATATAAAGTCAGTTTTTCAGATATGCATAAAATTATAGAAATGTGTGCAGATAGGATTGCAATTGCCTTGGAAAGCAAACTGCTATTTTACCCATAATGCACTTATGTTTCTAGCATAATTTCAAGTGAAAAGATAATTTTTGTGGTTTATCATCTATATCTTACTAACAGGGCTTTTTTAATGAGTTAATGGTGTAATATTAGTTGGCGCTGAAAACAAAATACCTTGCCATTGAATCTACATAAGATGTAACTAAACTCTAGGGGTATTGACCGCCAGGGCTCTAAGACATATGTCCCAAGGTCCTTATCTGTCAGTGACTCTTTGAGATCAAAATGGGGATGAGACTGGCAGCTGCACCTGCAAGTACCAGATGTTTAACAAAAATAAGAGGAACAACAACTTTCGGAGGCAAAATGCTGCCGTTCTAACCGTCCTAAATGACCTCGCTGCGCGTCTGCAACTCCAATGGTGACTCTATTCAATTGTCCTAGGAGGAGTTATAAGTTACATTAGTCAAGTGCCTCCATTACAAATGTGTCCACAGCAATGTTGTAAAATTGCATCAAGCCATGGAGATAGAGAATATCTCCATGGCTTTGTACTATATCTCTGTATAGACTCTCAGTATGGTCCACATATATGAACCTGGACCAAAGGCTCTTCTCAAAACATGGTAGGGGATACTGAGGGCCATTGAAGTCTGTAGCCGTGGTCTTCAGCCATAGCCGGCATCACATTTGTGACAGAAGGGAATTGTTCAAAATTTCAAATAATTTGAGGAACGAGAGGACATTTTCAAACTGAAGTAAACTCAATGCTTCCTCATGCTCAAACATTTAATTAATACAATTTCAGAGCAATGTCTCAATATTTATACAAAGAAAACGTAAGTCATCAAAACAACTGTCTGCCATAGAGGGGACACAATTGACAAAATAAACGGCAGTTGAATAAGTTACTGGTAATGCAGAAATCATTAAAACTAAGATGTTTGCATTTGCTTTGTTGTAACACAAATGATGAGACATAATTTAATGTATAGCATAAATTCACAGGGCTATTCACAAAAATCAATTTTCTTAAATGTAATCAGAATGGAAAAACTGAGGCAAAAACAGGCAAGTTGAGACTATGACAGATTTGGAAATTTTTTTGCAGATCAACTATTTTTTTTTAATACTTTATTTGTGAACCAGTGCAGTAGGTAAAAAAATTAAGACCTAAAATAACAAAACGTGGCACAACGTAGTTTTATCAATTTGCTAAAAGTTTTAAAGCAATATTATTCCCATCATAGACGAGAATTGGTCAAATGCAGAGGGTAAATTGCTGCAGAGTTATATTTAAAAAAAACACCTACAAAGCTACAAAGCATCTCAGCTATTCTCATCTATGATGTAATATTCTTACTCATTAGGACCAGAATAACTGGGCCGGAACCTTTAGTGTTGAGATAACCTAAAATTTTAAATTCCCTAATGAATTACTGAATAAGGCTGGTTTTGGGGGATGATGGCATTATGCCTCTTAGGTGTATCGTGATGATAATTTACCACCTGTGATGAATTTATAAAATAAATAATCCATCTGTATCACCAGCTCTCCAAGTACCCATTCTTACTGGAACTGTCACATCTGTGGAATTGACCACATTGAATAAAACATAGAAAATTCCCTTTTACTTGTGCTGGTCTTTATTTTTGTAAAAAATTTTTTTCACAAGATGCTTTTGATTCCTTTAAAATTATAGTAACTGTTTAGCGAACAATATCATAACCCAGTTCAGGCAAGGCAAAGCCAGGGCAAACAATGTCAATGTTTAATTTTAAGTTTGCTTTCTTTATTTTTATTGCCAGGCAGTTCCACCATCAGGGAACACACACAGTACTCCTTTAAGGGTCCTGGTTGAACAAAGGGGTCCGCATGGAGCAGACTGAATTCTGCAACCCCAGCCGGACTGGCCTACCAGGAAACAAAACTCATACCAATAATTGACGGGGCACCAAGATGGAGGTGCTTTGGAAAAGGATGTGGAGTTCTAAATTGAATTCGATTTTTTCACATATAAATACATATTTGTTAAATATAGGGATAAGTAAACATAATATTAAATAATATAAAATATCATAAAAAATCCCAGAAATAAGAGTTCCCGTTTGAAATCTGGTGCCACATCACACCTGAAAGGAACTCCCATTACTGTCAGCCATCCTACCATTCCGGTAGGGCAATGCTTGCAAAGCTACCCTGTTACTGGGACATTTTTTTGAGAGGGAACCATCATGCTTATGAATTTTGTTCCACATCTAAAATACACTGAACAAAATTATAAACGCAACACTTTCATTTTTGCCCCCATTTTGAGCTGAACTTAAAGATCTAAGACTTTTTCTATGTGCACAAAAGGCCTATTTCTCTCAAATATTGTTTACACATCTGTCTAAATCTGTGTTAGTGAGCACTTCTCCTTTGCCGAGATAATCCATCCACCTCTCAGGTGTGGCATATCAAGATGCTGATTAGACAGCATGATTATTGCACAAGTGTGCCTTAGGCTGGCCACAATAAAAGGCCACTCTAAAATGTGCAGTTTTATCACACCGCACAATGCCACAGATGTCACAAGTTTTGAGGGAGCGTGCAATTGGCATGCTGACTGCAGGAATGTCCACCAGAGCTGTTGCCCGTGAATTGAATGTTCACATCTCTGCCATAAGCCGTCTCCAAAGGCATTTCAGAGAATTTGGCAGAACATCCAACCGGCCTCACAACCGTAGACCACATGTAACCACACCAACCCAAAACCTCAATATTCAGCATCTTCCCCTCCAGGATCGTCTGAGACCAGCCACCCAGACAACTGCTGCAACAATCGGTTTGCATAAGAATTTCTGCACAAACTGTCAGAAACCGTCTCAGGGAAGCTCATCGGTATGCTCATCGTTCTCATCTGGGTCTCGACCTGACTGCAGGTCATCGTTGTAACCGACTTGAGTGGGCAAATGCTCACATTCGATGGCGTCTGGCACTTTGGAGAGGTGTTCTCTTCACGGATGAATCCTGGTTTTTACTGTACAGGACAGATGGCAGACAGCGTATATGGCATTGTGTGCGTGAGCGGTTTGCTGATGTCAATGATGTGGATCAAGTGGCCCATGTTGGCGGTGGGGTTATGGTATGGGCAGGTGTATATTATGGACAACAAACACAGGTGCATTTTATTGATGGCATTTTGAATGCACAGAGATATTGTGATGAGATCCTGAGGCCCATTGTTATGCCATTCATCCACGATCATCACCTCATGTTGCAGTATGATAATGCACGGCCCCATGTTGCAAGGATCGGTACACAATTCCTGGAAGCTGAAAACATCCCAGTTCTTGCATGGCCAGCATACTCACTGGACATGTCACTCATTGAGCATGTTTGGGATGCTCTGGATTGGAGTATACAACAGCGTGTTCCAGGTCCTGCCAATATCCAGCAACTTCGAACAGCCATTGAAGAGGAGTGGACCAACATTTCACAGGCCACAATCAACAACCTGATCAACTCTATGCGAAGGAGATGTGTTGCACTGCGTGAGGCAAATGGTGGTCACTCCAGATACTGACTGGTTTTCGGGCGCCCCCTTACCCCCCCAGATTCCCCCAATACACTAAAACTGCACATTTTAGAGTGGCCTTTTATAGTGGGCAGCCTAAGGCACACCTTTGCAATAATCATGCTGTCTAATCAGCATCTTGATATGCCACACCTGTGAGGTGGATGGATTATCTCGGCAAAGTAGAAGTGCTCACTAACATAGATTTAGACAGATTTGTGAATATTTGAGAGAAATAGGCCTTTTGTGTACGAGAAAAAGTCTTAGATCTTTGAGTTCAGCTCATGAAAAATGGGGGCAAAAACAAAAGTGTTGCGTTTATAATTTTGTTCAGTGTCTATCAAGATGTTATGATGTAGTATTGTCTGCTTAGTAAGATTTTTTAAAAATCCTTTTTTTTTTGTGCTATTACTTTCCAAATATTCCACCTCCGCCTGCAGATTGAGCTTTGGTAATAAACAAGCAGTCGTTTTGCAGTAGTAGACAGTATTTATCTGTGAGATTGTTTGCTGCTGGAATGTTTATCTGTGCTTGAGTTGCTCGGCTATTGCAATGCTAGTTGAAATGATTCATTGGTCTGACAGATGTCTGGTACAGGAGGATATGTCCTTGATTATCCCCAAAGTCTGGACAGCACTGTCATTCACCACAGCCCAAATTATCTCTATATTGACTGTGGAGTCTTGCGTGACAGTACTGTAATGGCTAATTACTAAGCATACCTTTGGTGTTTACTTTATAATGGCAAGGGATGCTGGGAAAATTCAAGAAAATTAAGCGATAACGTACCTCGGAATTATTTCACAAGACATGTTGGTTACTAGACGTGCTGGAGGCTTCCAATTCATTATTTTACTACAAAGATAGATATCTGTCGTATAGGAAGCACGCAATTAAAAAGGCTGTGGAAAAGAAAAATAATCAAACAACTTACTGCCATTCTTTTTGCTTCAAATGAATGTAGTCGGAAATGGCTCCCTCTAAACGAGTCTTTCAGAAACATGATTTATATGTTATTTTTATTTTAAGCATTTGACTTCGCTTGCAATCAAAATCTTGATATCTGACGTAAACCGTCGAACATCAGTAGAAAATACCTGATTTGTCTAAAAAAACGGCACGCTTTATTTTAAGTGATTGTGTTTTTTTTCTTCTCCTTTTTAACATGGAAAAGGGGAGAGGAATAAATACATAGGAAATAAAATGTGACGTTTCGTGACAGTGATGGATTATGGACGATAGAACTTGCTATTAGCAAGGAGAGAAAGTAAGTGCAATATTATAAAGAAGGAATGATGAACGGCTATTTATTAGGCAGGAATACAATGTACAAAAAAAAAAAGAATTTCCTCTCTGGAAAATAACCTTTATCGTGTTCTGATACAATTGAATGTCAGGTATAGCTCAGTTCTAAAAGGAAAAAATGGAAAATAATAGAAAAGGTATTCCTTCTACTACTCACTCGAAAATTAGCACTATTTGATGAGCACTGTTTGCACAAAGCAGATAGATAGGGAATAGAGGGTACAAAAATCACCAAAAATCCCATACTGACTTTTAGTGGAAATGATAAGTCCCTAGGAGAATAGGCAAGGCAGAGCAAGAACAGAATTTCACGAAAAGAATACTGTAGTCTGCCTCATCCTGTCCGAGCTACAGTTTACTGTCACTCCTGTCTTAATTACCAGACTAACAAAGCTTTACTTCGTTATGTTGAAACTCTTAGGTTCAGTCAAGAATTTAGTGTCACATGATTTTATGGGTGAGGGTGGTCTGGTCCTATTTTTTTTCTTTTTATTGGAAAAATCTAAGTACAACAGGTAGACAACTTTAGGACCAATAAAATAAATGGACTTTAGAACTTTCCCAACCATTTCACAGATGAGTATATCATTATCGTATAGTGGGAAAGATACCACATTGCAAGACTCATACACCTGACAAATGAAAGAGTCACATCCCTTGAAGCATTGTGTCTGCATTCGAGCAAATAAAGAGTTTACACACTGACTTTAAAGTCTTGCATCCTGTGTTACAGTGTCTGTCCTGAAACCTTTTATAACTGGGGAATGGCTAAACGCCTGAAGGCATAAGGTCATGTTCAGATGTGGCTTGTTTTGATGTGGGTGGTTGAAGAGAGGTTCACAGGACGAAATTCCTACAAACGTTTAATTTCAAAGTGTAAAGAACATAATCAGACAGCACATGAGTTATGAAAACAGAAGGCATCTCGAGGGTGTAAAATATTGTGCAATTATTTTATCACTTAGAGTTTAGCTATTGATAATTAGATTGTATGGAATTATGCCCCTGTTCCACTCATCATGCTTCTTAATGGAACTCTATGAGTTCATCATTTTTTTTTTTTTTTAATAGAAATGGTCTCATAAATTTAAGATATGGGCAAAAATATATATGTAGGCTCCTCTATGTTAATACAATGTAATACAAAATTAAACAAGAATGTATGACAAAATAATCTGTAATTAGTCACCAATCTCCACAGAAGGAAATATTTCCAAATTTCGACATTGTCATTACAGCACCCTAACGGCAGTACATACATTTTGTTGAGGCTGATGTGGTAGCAAAGGAGATTGAGAATATATTCTGGAAGATGTATTTTAAGCAGAAAAGAGACTTGCTAACGACATGAATAGATGGTTAATACCAACAGTTAAACCATTGCTCGTCCTGGTTTACAAAACAGTACAAAACAGGCCACTCGTCTTTAAAAAGACATATAAGATTTGCCAAACGTTGGCTGTTGTTTCTGTAGTATTTTAATATTTTACTTAATTTAGAAATCTTAAATTTAATCTTTAAGAAGTTTGTGGAAATGTCTGGGTGTCATCAGCGTACAGGTGGTAGCAGAATCCAAACAATTTAATGAATTTTCCAAGAGAGGCAGTATAGAGAGAGAACAAAAGGGGACCAAGAACCGAACCTTGAGGGACTCCGACTGAGACAGGAGGTCTGCTGCATGCACTCCCCTTCTAACCCCGCCCAGACTTTCTGTGACTGTCCAATCACAGACTTCCCTATGCAGCTCAATGATAATTCTTTTTAAGTCAGGTGCTCTGGACAATTGCTGCCTCTTGAGGTCAGCTGCATTGAGCTAACAAAACCAGGAAGTAACAGGAACTATTGTTGGCTTTAAAGCCAAGGGGGTGCAACCAGGTTAATTTATAAAAGTGTCCCTTTTTTTGAAATCTGTGCTTTTTGCAAAAGGAAAACAAGAGGACAAACTATTAACACATAAAGCTTTTCAGCAAGCTAAAGTTGTTTAGGGGTCTGGAGTGTCCCCTTGAAAGAATGGCAATTCACTCTATAAAATGTTTGGTGAAATACAAGCATACATATTTAAAGGAACACTAGAGTGTTAGAAAATCAAAGCTGTATTTCTAACACTCTAGTGACCCACTGTTCCTCCCCTCCCCCCAGTAGCAATCAATGGGTAAGAAACCCTTTAAACCCTTACTGGATTCTGCTTTTCCTCAGAGCTGTCTCTGTCTCTAATTCCTCTGGTGTCATCGTGAGTGGGGACCCTAATGCACATGCACAGCGAGTGTCTTGTGCGCCTTTGGACTTAACCACAGTCCTATCACAGTTAAACTCTGAGAAACAGCAGGAAGTGCCTCTAGTGGCTGGGAGGCAGTCACTAGAGGCAGTCACTAGAGGCAGTCTTAACCCTACAATAAAACATTGCAGTTTATCTCAAACTGCAATATTTTGCATTGCAGGGCTAAAGGGAACAGGGACACTGCACCCAGACCACTTCAATGAGATGACTTTTGTAAATGCCATGTTTTGCCAACTTATTAATTATTAGGAGACATGGGAAGAAGTAGACCAAATGATCACGGTCAATGATCTAAGTTCGTTTATGTTTTATACCTATTAAGATTTATCTTTTGTTTTTTTTCATAGAAATATGTTTTTTTTAGGATAAATTCTAATATCTCATTTAGTTCTCATATTTTTTAATTTTATTTATTGCTATAGACAGATTTTTTAACTGCTCCTCTTCTTTTCCCCATATTTGTTGCTTTAAACTAATTGCGATTTGTCCGAACTTTAGGTGATTGCAGATTTGTCTGAATTAGCAGTGCACTGATTGGCTCATTTTCGCACTCTTTTTTGGTTGTCTGATTTTCTGAATATTTTTTGGTGGAAGAAATTGTGGTGAGCTGAACCACCACAAGCACGAAATTCGTCCGTCCTGAAATTTGTTTTTAGAATCACATCAAGCGATTCAGTCAAAATTATTTTTTTTCACCATGTATAAGTCTAGTGACCATGAATGTAAAGGAATGTAGTTGCACCAAAAACTATATATGTAAAGTTCAATAAATATATATGGCAGTATCTTTGTGGGGGACCAATGTGAAGTGATCATCCACAAAGAGACTGCCATATATATTATTGCACTTTACATATATATAAACTTCTTAGAGCAACTACCACAACTTGATATTTCTATTCATGATCAGTGAAGTCGCGAACATAACATTTTCGGTTTGCGAATGGCGAACGCGAACTTCCGCAAATGTTCGCGAACCGGCTGTCACGATTCGGGGAACCCAACACGCTGACACACACACACACACACACACACAGAAAAGGTGCTGTACCGGACCTTAGAGTGGCCGGGCTAAGCACACACAGAATAGTCAAGAGACAAGCCGAGTAAGGGGAACCAGAAGACAGAATAACGAGAAACAAGCCGAGGTCAAAGGGGTAAGAGATAGGGTCACTTGGCAGATATGGATTGACACCTGTCCTCAGGGACCCTGATACACACTGACACAGAGCAGAATAGGGACTGTTCCCTCTACATAGGGTCACTTGGCAGATATGTATTGACACCTGTCCTCAGAGACCCTGATACACACTGACACAGAGCAGAATAGGGACTGTTCCCCCTACATAGGGTCACTTGGCAGATATGGATTGACACCTGTTCACAGGGACCCTGATACACACTGACACAGAGCAGAATAGGGACTGTTCCTCCTACATAGGGTCACTTGGCAGATATAGATTGACACCTGTCCTCAGAGACCCTGATACACACTGACACAAAGCAGAATAGGGACTGTTCCCCTTACATAGGGTCACTTGGCAGATACGTATTGACACCTGTCCTCAGAGACCCTGATACACACTGACACAGAGCAGAATAGAGACTGTTCCCCCTACATAGGGTCACTTGGCAGATATGGATTGACACCTGTCCTCAGGGACCCTGATACACACTGACACAGAGCAGAATAGGGACTGTTCCTCCTACATAGGGTCACCATTTTTAACCCAAGGCAGCTCATCTCATCAGGCCTTTTTTAGTTGAATGTATCACCCACTGTCAGTCCCTTCGGGATCCATCCCTCATTCATCTTAATAAAGGTGAGGTAATCTAGACTTTTTTGACCTAAGCGACTTCTCCTCTCAGTGACAATACCTCCTGCTGCACTGAAGGTCCTTTCTGACAGGACATTTGAAGCGGGGCAGGCCAGAAGTTCTATCGCAAATTGGGATAGCTCAGGCCACAGGTCAAGCCTGCACACCCAGTAGTCAAGGGGTTCATCGCTCCTCAAAGTGTCGATATCTGCAGTTAAGGTGAGGTAGTCTGCTACCTGTCAGTCGAGTCGTTCTCTGAGGAAGGATCCCGAAGGGCTGTGGCGATGCGTAGGACTTAAAAAGCTCTGCATGTCCTCCATCAACAACACGTCTTTAAAGCGTCCTGTCCTTGCCGGCGTGGTCGTGGGAGGAGGAGGATTACTTTCACCTCTTCCCCTGTTAGATTCCCGTTGTGCTGTGACATCACCCTTATACGCTGTGTAAAGCATACTTTTTAATTTATTTTGCAAATGCTGCATCTTTCCGACTTGTTGTCATTTGGTAACATTTCAGCCACTTTCTGCGTATACCGGGGGTCTAGTAGCGTGGACACCCAGTACAGGTCGTTCTCCTTCAGCCTTTTTATACGAGGGTCCCTCAACAGGCACGACAGTATGAAAGACCCCATTTGCACAAGGTTGGATGCCGAGCTACTCATTTCCGTTCCTCCTCCTCAGTGATCTCACTGAAGGTATGTTCTTCCCCCCAGCCACGTACAACACCACGGGTACCAGATAGGTGACAACGAGCACCCTGGGATGCCTGTTGTGGTTGGTCTTCCTCCTCCTCCTCAAAGCCACATTCCTCCTCTGACTCCTCTTCCTCACAATCCTCTTCCAGCGTTGCCGCAGGTCCAGAAAGCGATGCTGATAAGGCTGTTTCTGGTGGTGATGGTGACCACAACTCTTCCTCTTCCTCTTCACGCTCATCTACGGCCTGATCCAGCACTCTTCGCAGGGCACGTTCCAGGAAGAAAACAAATGGTATGATGTCGCTGATGGAGCCTTCGGTGCGACTGACTAGGTTTGTCACCTCCTCAAAATGATGCATGAGCCTACAGGCATTGCGCATGAGCGTCCAGTAGCGTGGCAAAAAAATTCCCAGCTCCCCAGAGGCTGTCCTAGCACCCCAGTCATACAAATATTCATTAACGGCTTTTTCTTGTTGGAGCAGGAGGTCGAACATTAGGATTCCAACGTGTCGGGCTGTCGCAAATCAAGCGCCTCACTGGCATGTTGTTTCGCCGCTGTATATCTGCAAAGTGCGCCATGGCCATGTAGGAACGCCTGAAATGGCCACACACCTTCCTGGCCTGCTTCAGGACGTCCTGTAAGCCTGTGTACTTATGCACAAAGCTTTGTACGATCAGATTACACACATGTGCCATGCACGGCACATGTGTCAACTTGCCTAACTTCAATGCCGCCAACAAATTTGTTCCGTTGTCACAAACCACTTTGCTGATCTCCAGTTGCTGCGGAGTCAGCCACTTTTCCACCTGTGCGTTCAGGGCAGACAGGAGTGCTTGTCCGGTGTGACTCTCTGCTTTCAAGCAAGTCAAACCCAAGATGGCATGACACTGCCGTATCCGGGATGTGGAATAGTACCTGGGGAGCTGGGGGGGTGCCGTTGATGTGGAGCAAGATGCAGCAGCAGAAGAGGACTCAGCCGAGGAGGTTATGGAAGAGGATGGAGTAGGAGGAGTAGAGGAGGTGGCAGCAGGCTCTGTCACCAACTCCTCTGCAGAGCCACGCATTCCATGCTTGGCAGCCGTCAGCAGGTTTACCCAATGCGCAGTGTAGGTGATATACCTGCCCTGACCATGCTTTGCAGACCAGGTATCAGTGGTCAGATGGACCCTTGCCCCAACACTGTGTGCCAGACATGCCATTACTTCCTTTTGCACAATCGAGTACAGGTTGGGGATTGCCTTTTGTGAAAATAAATTTTGTCCGGGTACCTTCCACTGTGGTGTACCAATTGCTACAACTTTTTTGAACGCCTCAGACTCCACCAGCTTGTATGGTAAAAGCTAGCGGGCTAATAGTTCAGACAAGCCAGCTGTCAGACGCCGGGCAAGGGGGTGACTTTCTGACATTGGCTTCTTACGCTCAAACATGCAGTACATACATTTTGTTGAGGCTGATGTGGTAGCAAAGGAGATTGAGAATATATTCTGGAAGATGTATTTTAAGCAGAAAAGAGACTTGCTAACGACATGAATAGATGGTTAATACCAACAGTTAAACCATTGCTCGTCCTGGTTTACAAAACAGTACAAAACAGGCCACTCGTCTTTAAAAAGACATATAAGATTTGCCAAACGTTGGCTGTTGTTTCTGTAGTATTTTAATATTTTACTTAATTTAGAAATCTTAAATTTAATCTTTAAGAAGTTTGTGGAAATGTCTGGGTGTCATCAGCGTACAGGTGGTAGCAGAATCCAAACAATTTAATGAATTTTCCAAGAGAGGCAGTATAGAGAGAGAACAAAAGGGGACCAAGAACCGAACCTTGAGGGACTCCGACTGAGACAGGAGGTCTGCTGCATGCACTCCCCTTCTAACCCCGCCCAGACTTTCTGTGACTGTCCAATCACAGACTTCCCTATGCAGCTCAATGATAATTCTTTTTAAGTCAGGTGCTCTGGACAATTGCTGCCTCTTGAGGTCAGCTGCATTGAGCTAACAAAACCAGGAAGTAACAGGAACTATTGTTGGCTTTAAAGCCAAGGGGGTGCAACCAGGTTAATTTATAAAAGTGTCCCTTTTTTTGAAATCTGTGCTTTTTGCAAAAGGAAAACAAGAGGACAAACTATTAACACATAAAGCTTTTCAGCAAGCTAAAGTTGTTTAGGGGTCTGGAGTGTCCCCTTGAAAGAATGGCAATTCACTCTATAAAATGTTTGGTGAAATACAAGCATACATATTTAAAGGAACACTAGAGTGTTAGAAAATCAAAGCTGTATTTCTAACACTCTAGTGACCCACTGTTCCTCCCCTCCCCCCAGTAGCAATCAATGGGTAAGAAACCCTTTAAACCCTTACTGGATTCTGCTTTTCCTCAGAGCTGTCTCTGTCTCTAATTCCTCTGGTGTCATCGTGAGTGGGGACCCTAATGCACATGCACAGCGAGTGTCTTGTGCGCCTTTGGACTTAACCACAGTCCTATCACAGTTAAACTCTGAGAAACAGCAGGAAGTGCCTCTAGTGGCTGGGAGGCAGTCACTAGAGGCAGTCACTAGAGGCAGTCTTAACCCTACAATAAAACATTGCAGTTTATCTCAAACTGCAATATTTTGCATTGCAGGGCTAAAGGGAACAGGGACACTGCACCCAGACCACTTCAATGAGATGACTTTTGTAAATGCCATGTTTTGCCAACTTATTAATTATTAGGAGACATGGGAAGAAGTAGACCAAATGATCACGGTCAATGATCTAAGTTCGTTTATGTTTTATACCTATTAAGATTTATCTTTTGTTTTTTTTCATAGAAATATGTTTTTTTTAGGATAAATTCTAATATCTCATTTAGTTCTCATATTTTTTAATTTTATTTATTGCTATAGACAGATTTTTTAACTGCTCCTCTTCTTTTCCCCATATTTGTTGCTTTAAACTAATTGCGATTTGTCCGAACTTTAGGTGATTGCAGATTTGTCTGAATTAGCAGTGCACTGATTGGCTCATTTTCGCACTCTTTTTTGGTTGTCTGATTTTCTGAATATTTTTTGGTGGAAGAAATTGTGGTGAGCTGAACCACCACAAGCACGAAATTCGTCCGTCCTGAAATTTGTTTTTAGAATCACATCAAGCGATTCAGTCAAAATTATTTTTTTTCACCATGTATAAGTCTAGTGACCATGAATGTAAAGGAATGTAGTTGCACCAAAAACTATATATGTAAAGTTCAATAAATATATATGGCAGTATCTTTGTGGGGGACCAATGTGAAGTGATCATCCACAAAGAGACTGCCATATATATTATTGCACTTTACATATATATAAACTTCTTAGAGCAACTACCACAACTTGATATTTCTATTCATGATCAGTGAAGTCGCGAACATAACATTTTCGGTTTGCGAATGGCGAACGCGAACTTCCGCAAATGTTCGCGAACCGGCTGTCACGATTCGGGGAACCCAACACGCTGACACACACACACACACACACACACAGAAAAGGTGCTGTACCGGACCTTAGAGTGGCCGGGCTAAGCACACACAGAATAGTCAAGAGACAAGCCGAGTAAGGGGAACCAGAAGACAGAATAACGAGAAACAAGCCGAGGTCAAAGGGGTAAGAGATAGGGTCACTTGGCAGATATGGATTGACACCTGTCCTCAGGGACCCTGATACACACTGACACAGAGCAGAATAGGGACTGTTCCCTCTACATAGGGTCACTTGGCAGATATGTATTGACACCTGTCCTCAGAGACCCTGATACACACTGACACAGAGCAGAATAGGGACTGTTCCCCCTACATAGGGTCACTTGGCAGATATGGATTGACACCTGTTCACAGGGACCCTGATACACACTGACACAGAGCAGAATAGGGACTGTTCCTCCTACATAGGGTCACTTGGCAGATATAGATTGACACCTGTCCTCAGAGACCCTGATACACACTGACACAAAGCAGAATAGGGACTGTTCCCCTTACATAGGGTCACTTGGCAGATACGTATTGACACCTGTCCTCAGAGACCCTGATACACACTGACACAGAGCAGAATAGAGACTGTTCCCCCTACATAGGGTCACTTGGCAGATATGGATTGACACCTGTCCTCAGGGACCCTGATACACACTGACACAGAGCAGAATAGGGACTGTTCCTCCTACATAGGGTCACCATTTTTAGCCCAAGGCAGCTCATCTCATCAGGCCTTTTTTAGTTGAATGTATCACCCACTGTCAGTCCCTTCGGGATCCATCCCTCATTCATCTTAATAAAGGTGAGGTAATCTAGACTTTTTTGACCTAAGCGACTTCTCCTCTCAGTGACAATACCTCCTGCTGCACTGAAGGTCCTTTCTGACAGGACATTTGAAGCGGGGCAGGCCAGAAGTTCTATCGCAAATTGGGATAGCTCAGGCCACAGGTCAAGCCTGCACACCCAGTAGTCAAGGGGTTCATCGCTCCTCAAAGTGTCGATATCTGCAGTTAAGGTGAGGTAGTCTGCGACCTGTCAGTCGAGTCGTTCTCTGAGGAAGGATCCCGAAGGGCTGTGGCGATGCGTAGGACTTAAAAAGCTCTGCATGTCCTCCATCAACAACACGTCTTTAAAGCGTCCTGTCCTTGCCGGCGTGGTCGTGGGAGGAGGAGGATTACTTTCACCTCTTCCCCTGTTAGATTCCCGTTGTGCTGTGACATCACCCTTATACGCTGTGTAAAGCATACTTTTTAATTTATTTTGCAAATGCTGCATCTTTCCGACTTGTTGTCATTTGGTAACATTTCAGCCACTTTCTGCGTATACCGGGGGTCTAGTAGCGTGGACACCCAGTACAGGTCGTTCTCCTTCAGCCTTTTTATACGAGGGTCCCTCAACAGGCACGACAGTATGAAAGACCCCATTTGCACAAGGTTGGATGCCGAGCTACTCATTTCCGTTCCTCCTCCTCAGTGATCTCACTGAAGGTATGTTCTTCCCCCCAGCCACGTACAACACCACGGGTACCAGATAGGTGACAACGAGCACCCTGGGATGCCTGTTGTGGTTGGTCTTCCTCCTCCTCCTCAAAGCCACATTCCTCCTCTGACTCCTCTTCCTCACAATCCTCTTCCAGCGTTGCCGCAGGTCCAGAAAGCGATGCTGATAAGGCTGTTTCTGGTGGTGATGGTGACCACAACTCTTCCTCTTCCTCTTCACGCTCATCTACGGCCTGATCCAGCACTCTTCGCAGGGCACGTTCCAGGAAGAAAACAAATGGTATGATGTCGCTGATGGTGCCTTCGGTGCGACTGACTAGGTTTGTCACCTCCTCAAAATGATGCATGAGCCTACAGGCATTGCGCATGAGCGTCCAGTAGCGTGGCAAAAAAATTCCCAGCTCCCCAGAGGCTGTCCTAGCACCCCAGTCATACAAATATTCATTAACGGCTTTTTCTTGTTGGAGCAGGAGGTCGAACATTAGGATTCCAACGTGTCGGGCTGTCGCAAATCAAGCGCCTCACTGGCATGTTGTTTCGCCGCTGTATATCTGCAAAGTGCGCCATGGCCATGTAGGAACGCCTGAAATGGCCACACACCTTCCTGGCCTGCTTCAGGACGTCCTGTAAGCCTGTGTACTTATGCACAAAGCTTTGTACGATCAGATTACACACATGTGCCATGCACGGCACATGTGTCAACTTGCCTAACTTCAATGCCGCCAACAAATTTGTTCCGTTGTCACAAACCACTTTGCTGATCTCCAGTTGCTGCGGAGTCAGCCACTTTTCCACCTGTGCGTTCAGGGCAGACAGGAGTGCTTGTCCGGTGTGACTCTCTGCTTTCAAGCAAGTCAAACCCAAGATGGCATGACACTGCCGTATCCGGGATGTGGAATAGTACCTGGGGAGCTGGGGGGGTGCCGTTGATGTGGAGCAAGATGCAGCAGCAGAAGAGGACTCAGCCGAGGAGGTTATGGAAGAGGATGGAGTAGGAGGAGTAGAGGAGGTGGCAGCAGGCTCTGTCACCAACTCCTCTGCAGAGCCACGCATTCCATGCTTGGCAGCCGTCAGCAGGTTTACCCAATGCGCAGTGTAGGTGATATACCTGCCCTGACCATGCTTTGCAGACCAGGTATCAGTGGTCAGATGGACCCTTGCCCCAACACTGTGTGCCAGACATGCCATTACTTCCTTTTGCACAATCGAGTACAGGTTGGGGATTGCCTTTTGTGAAAATAAATTTTGTCCGGGTACCTTCCACTGTGGTGTACCAATTGCTACAACTTTTTTGAACGCCTCAGACTCCACCAGCTTGTATGGTAAAAGCTAGCGGGCTAATAGTTCAGACAAGCCAGCTGTCAGACGCCGGGCAAGGGGGTGACTTTCTGACATTGGCTTCTTACGCTCAAACATGTCCTTGACAGACACCTGACTGTGGGCAGATGAGCGGGAACTGCTCAAGGCGAGAGACGGAGTGGCGGATGGTTGAGAGGGGGCAAGGAGGACAGCAGTGGTTGATGTGGCTGAAGATGCTGGACCAGGAGGAGGATGGTGACTTTGAGTTTGTGTGCTGCTGGTACTCATGTGTTGATCCCATAGATCTTTGTGATGTGCGATCATGTGCCTACGCAAAGCAGTTGTACCTAGGTGGGTGTTGGACTTCCCACGACTCAGTTTCTTTTGGCACAGGTTGCAAATGGCATCGCTGTTGTCAGAGGCAGACACACAAAAAAAATTCCACACTGCTGAGCTCTGCAATGACGGCATTCTGGTGGTGGACACAGCATGCGTTGATTGGCGTGCTGTCGGGCTGACCCCGGGTGCCGATGCATGCTGTCTGACTGTGCCCCTAGCTCCTTGCGACGACCTCCCCCTGCTTCCAACTCGTCTCCTCCTCCTCTCTGTCTCCCCATCTGAACTTTCGCCCTGTTCTTCTTCTTGCACCCACGTGACATCCATGGACGCATCGTCATCATCAACCGCTTCACTTGTATCTGACAACTCAGCAAAGGAAGCAGCAGCAGGTACAACATCATCATCACACCGTACGTCCATGTGTGTAATGCTGCCTGACTTCGACATATCCCTGTTATCTACATCCTCTAGCAATAATGGTTGCGCATCACTCATTTCTTCAAACGGATGTGTAAATAACTCCTCTGACAGATAAAGAGAAGTGGCTGTGGTGCTAGTGTTGGTGGTGGCGGCAGGCGGGTGAGTGGTATCTTGAGAGGTGCCCGAAGCTAAGCTGGAGGAGGATGGTGCGTCAAGGTTCCGAGCGGAAGCTGTAGAAGATTGGGTGTCCTGTGTTAGGCAGTCAACTATGTCCTCAGAACTTTTCAAGTTCAGGGTACGTGGCCTCTGAAAACTGGGCATTATTCAAGGGCAAAAGGGAATCACAGCACCACGACCACGACGGCCCCTGCGGGGTGGCCTCCCTCTGCCTGTCATTTTTTGGGGGATTAGTGGTACTATGCGTGCAAGCTACTGTGAGACCAGATATGAGTGGCACTGTGCAGTGGCAGAGGTTGGCAGAGTACACGCTGTAGGCCTGACACCCACTTGAAGACAACTAACTGCTATTCAATCTATAACAGTGAAAAAAAGTTTTGGGTTTTTAAATGCACGCTATTGTGACACCAGATATGAGTGGCACTGTGCACTGGCATAGGTTGGCAGAGTACACGCTGTAGGCCTGACACACACTTATGAAGGACACTGACTGCTATTATATTACAGTCAAAAAAGTTTTTTGGTTTTTAAATGCATGCTATTGTGACACCAGATAAGAGTGGCACTGTGCACTGGCAGAGGTTGGCAGAGTAGACGCTGTAGGCCTGACACACCCACTTGAAGACAACTAACTGCTATTCAATCTATAACAGTGAAAAAAGTTTTTGGGTTTTTAAATGCACGTAATTGTGACACCAGATATGAGTGGCACTGTGCACTGGCAGAGGTTGGCAGAGTAGACGCTCTAGGCCTGACACACCCGCTTGAAGACAACTAACTGCTATTCAATCTATAACAGTGAAAAAATTGTTTTTGTTTTTTAAATGCACGCTATTGTGACACCAGATATGAGTGGCACTGTGCACTGGCAGAGGTTGGCAGAGTACACGCTGTAGGCCTGACACACACTTATGAAGGACACTGACTGCTATTATATTACAGTCAAAAACTTTTTTTGTTTTTAAATGCACACTATTGTGACACCAGATATGAGTGGCACTGTGCACTGGCAGAGGTTGGCAGAGTACACGCTGTAGGCCTGACACACACTTATGAAGGACACTGACTGCTGTTATATTACAGTCAAAAACTTTTTTTGTTTTTAAATGCACACTATTGTGACACCAGATATGAGTGGCACTGTGCACTGGCAGAGGTTGGCAGAGTACACACTGTGGGCCTGACACCCGCTTGAAGGCCACTGACTGCTATTAGATTACAGTCAAAAACGTTTTTTTAGGGGGGGCGTGGCTAGCTGAGCTACTGAGCGGTCGCATACTTGCAGAGCTCCCGCTCCAGAGACCTAAAATCAGACTTTTAATACCGCAAAAGGGCTCAAATACTTACCTCCTACACACTCGGAACACCCCTCAGAGTGAAATGGGCAGAAAGCACCGAAAAACGGCCCAAGCGGAGGGTCAGAAACACACTGACATCAGGCTGTCCTTCTGTAGGCCGCCACGGCAAACCCAAACAGACATGGCGCCTGCGGAGCCATGCGGCTCGAGTGACTCAGAGCTTTCGGGGGAGGATGAAGCAACTCACTCACACAAGACCCACAGCGGAGTGCACCAGAGAGCGGACTCGGACTCAGATCAATCTCCATCCACTAAGGGAGACATAAAGAATCTCCTACGGGATCTAAGAGCAGTGTGGAAGGCGGACCTCGCAGGGGTCCAAGTGGAAATAGGAGGCCTTAACCGCCGCATGAGCGCAATAGAGGCCCGAGAAGAGGAGAGGGGGAAAGAGGTCGATGACACCGACTCTCGGATCACTGCTCTTTCCCACCAAGTGCAACACCTTTCACGCACGGTGACCTCCCTAGAGACGCGCCACCGAAGAAAAAATTTCAGAATCCGAGGGGCCCCAGAAACAGTAGGACAAGAAGCCCTGCTGGGGTTTGCCACTGGAGTCCTGCAAACACTGGGAGTCCGGATAGAAGGCGAACGGCCACCACTGACGTCGGCCTTCAGGGTCAGGAAGGCCCCCACTGCACCCGCGGACGCACCCCGCGACATTATAGTGGTCTCGAGAGACATCACTGTGAAAACAGCTGTCATGGCACGATCAAGACAAAGCCCAAACCTGGTGATCGCCAACAATAGGATATCGATTTACGATGACCTGCCTTTCGCGGTTCTTCTTGAACGGCGCAAGTTCGCGCCCATTACCCGGGCCCTCCGAGATCAGGGCATCAAATACCGCTGGGGGCTGTCGGGAACACTGGTGGTATCGCAGGGGGATGCAATCCACACCCTGTCGGCCACTGAAGACCACACAAAGTTCCTAAACGGACTCCTTATGCAAGCACCGACCCCCTCGGAGCAGCCCACCACAGGGGTCCAGAACTCGGTGAACACCAACGCGAAGCAGAACCGGGGAAGCAGAACCGTGAGAGACACGCACCTGAAAGGGAGGGAGGACCCCACATAAAGAGACTCTCTGGCCCACACGACCCACGCTTTACCGAGGCTTCGGAGCCCCGCAAGGCCGCAGGAAGGCACAGAGGTCTAACCGGGACAATATAAGTTCTCCAGCTACCGAAACCGCATGTTGATTTTTCTATTCTTGCTACCTTTTATTTTCCTTTTTGGTTATGTTGAACTTTCCCCAATAGTGACTCTAACAAGCCCTATCAATGGGTCGATGCTGAATTACCTGCTGAATTACCAGTTGTGCTACAGCCAAGGTGTTGCTATTCACCCCACAGGGATCACTGACACAAATAGTCACTCAGCTTAGCCTCACCTAATGACACTCACTCACACACCTCGCTGAAAACGAGCTAAGCATTTGTACATACACTGTACTTTATCACACACATAATTGCCTACTGCTCACTCAGGCATAGCTTATACAACTTAACAGACATCCTGATCTACAGGCAGATATAAATGGGCAGATTTTTCCTATTTCCTTATGTTAGTTTACTATTGTATTATATTTTACCTAAAGACAAGTAACTGATTTGACCCATTGAGATGTCTCTTGCATGTCCACCTTAACATACACAACTTTATATTCTCATATATCGCATACTTTAAAAATGTGCATTGCGTTATCATGCCATGTCTTGGTAAATCGCTGTTTACTGTTAAATTGGGAACACATGCTCTTGGGGCATGATGATCTCACATGTAAATGCTTTATCTATATGCACTTCAAAATAAAGAATTAAAAAAAAAACAAAAAAAAAAAACGTTTTTTTGTTTTTAAATGCAAGCTATTGTGACACCAGGTATGAGTGGCACTGTGCACTGGCAGAGGTTGGCAGAGTACACGCTGTGGGCCTGACACCCGCTTGAAGGCCACTGACTGCTATTAGATTACAGTCAAAAACGTTTTTTTGTTTTTAAATGCAAGCTATTGTGACACCAGATATGAGTGGCACTGTGCACTGGCAGAGGTTGGCAGTGTACACACTGTAGGCCTGACACACACTTATGAAGGACACTGTTGGCAGAGTAGACGCTGTAGGCCTGACACACACGCTTGAAGACAACTAACTGCTATTCAATCTATTACAGTGAAAACATTTTTTTTATTTTGAAATGCAAGCTATTGTGACACCAGATATGAGTGGTGGCACTGGGCAAGTGGGCACAGTATCCACTGTGAGCCTGACACAGAAGCTGGCACACAGGCAACTGCAATTAGATTACACAGGAAAAAAAAGCAGACTGATGTTCTAGCCCTAAAAATGTCTTTTTGTGGTGCTGTCCTTACAGCAGAGATCAGATGAGTCCTTCAGGACTGTAGTGGACACTGAATACACTAGCCTAGCTATCCATTTCCCTATCAAACAGCAGCAGCTACACTTTCCCTCCTCTCACTAAGAATGCAGCTTCAGAATCTAAAATGGATGCTGTACAGGAGGTGGGAGGGTCTGGAAGGGAGGGTCTGCTGCTGATTGGTTGGAATGTGTCTGCTGACTGTGAGGCACAGGGTCAAAGTTTAATCAATGATGACGAATAGGGGCGGATCGAACCGCGCGTATGTTCGCCCGCTGTGGCGGATCGAACCGCGCTATGTTCGCCAGGAACTATTCGCCAGCAAACCGTTCGGTACATCACTATTCGTGATATTCTTGTGGGGATAGAGGGAACCTTACCTATTCAGGTTGTTTGCTGCCTATGTCTCTTCAGTCTTATTTCTTATTTCACAAATCTTTTAGTTCTACCGTATCTTTTTGTGTTTCATCCTAGAGACTATGAAGTCAATGACCTATCTCTCTCACCAATAGTGTCATATTCAGGTCCCACTTAGGATTTCCATTGTAAAAAAAAAAGTAAAATAAGGATATAAGATGACATAAAAAAGTTGCAATTAAGACAGATGGCCAGGCAGACAGACGGACAGATATGGCACCTTGGCTTAGCTGGATTGGCTGGCAGTGTAAAGATTCCCCACTTTGTCCACCAAAATGAACTGTGTAATGTAAAAACAACTCACATGGGTCCAAAGTGCACTGTCCTCAGTAGTGTATGGGCCCAAAATCACTCATATGAAGATGTTTCCCTCAAGGTAACTAATCCTAGGGGCTCTGTGGTACCTTCAACTTTAGAAAATTCACAACACTTTGGACAAAGGACCAGTGTTACCTCTTTGAAGACTAAATTATTATTACTGATCTTAGCCAAAATGAAGAAAAGATAATCGATTGAATCGCCCTTTGATACACCTGCTGCAGCCTTGCATGATTGTACACTAAAAGCGTCACTGTCATGCCCGCATCCGTTTATATTTAGTTACATTTGGTTGTCCCGCTAGTCACCCCCAAATGCCCTCTGATCCCCAATTTCATCTTTTTTTTCCCAGTTTATATCTTGTTCGGATCTAGCTCCAAGGGACTGCCATGTTAGTGTGGCCAGATGAAGGCCCAGCAGGAAATGTCATCTGCCCATACTAGCTAGCACACTTGGGCATTCACTATTGTCCAAAATTCGAACAGGAATTTTGGCTATTCTTTCATTCGTGACTATGGGTCTTCAAGCCCCATGTTGGGGCACCTATTAAAATTATTAACAAATGGAGAAATAGTGTGTCCCCCAGGGGCTAATTGTAAAAATAAAGACCCAGCGGCATAGTGAGTAGGGGCAGATGGGAGAATTTAAACTGTTCCATGCTGTCCTGATGGCGTTAAAGCCCATTCTGGGGAATATGGAATGTCAAAACATGGGTGAGGGGTTAAGTTACATTGAATTTAAGAAATAGGTAAAACAAAAGAGAGACATGTTCTGGCCACTTTAACTACCACAGCATGCATGTTTAAACATTCCCAAGCCACAGCTAGAAACTTAAGAGAAAAAAAAATCATCAGTCTGTTTATGTTCCTGCATTACCTAAAAGTGGAAATATTAAATATAACCCCATTCTAACCCAAAACCCAATAAATCTAAACACCACGTATAGCACAACTATAACCCCTCTCAAGGCAAGCTTCAAATCTTTATCATTATTATTATTATCATTGACATTTATATAGCGCCAACAAATTCCATAGCACTTTACAATATTATAGGAGGGGGAGATTTAGCAGTAAATTAGACAATTACAAAAACTTACAGGAACAATAGGATGTAGAGGATCCTGCTCAAACGAGCTTACAGACTATAGGAAGTGGGGTGTAAAAAACAACAGGACAGGAGGTAGCAATCAAACAAGGTGGGAGTGAAGCTGAGATGGGAGAGTATAGAGTGCTGCCCTTAGGAGAGAGCAAGGGAAGGGTATGTGAGGTAGAGGTTACTCTAGGAGGCCATAAACGTTCCTGAATAGATGGGTTTTTAGGCATTTTTTTAATGATTAGGGGAGAGTCTCATGGTGGTAGGCAGGCTTTTCCAAAAGAAGGGAGCCACCCCCGAAAAGTCCTGTAAGCATGAGTTGGCCAACTTGTGGATCAGGGAAGAGATATAAGAGTGGCTAGAATTGTTCAGTGCTTTATTGGTATGGATTAGTTCTTTGAATTGACTCTTATAGGATACAGGGAGCCAATGTAAGGACTGATAAAGGAGTGAGGTGTGAGAGGAGCGACTGGAGAGGAAAACCAATCTGATGGCAGAATTCATTACAGATTGTAGCGGGGCAATGTGGCTTCTGGGAAGACCAATTAGTAGAGGGTTACAATAAGCCATGTGAGAGATTACTAAAGCATGGACGAGCTCCTTGGCAGTATCTTGCGTAAGAAAGGGGCGGATGTGGGCAATGTTTTTAAGGTGGAATCGACAGGATTTGGTGACAGACTGGATGTGAGGCTCAAAGGTGAGGCCAGGGTCAATTATAATGCCAAGACTAATGTGTGTACCACTAACTTGAAAGGAGAGCAAAAGACAAGGATCAGTATTAGGAGGAGGGAAGATAAGAAGCTCAGTTTTAGAGAGATTGAGTTTCAGAAAGAGGGGGAACATTCAGTCAGAGATGGAGGAAAGACAATTGGTGACACATTGTTAGACAGCAGGGGAGAGGTCAGGGGAGGAGAGATATATCTGGGTGTCATCAGCATACAGGTGAGCATACAGGTAGCAGAATCCAAACAATTTAATGAATTTGCCAAGAGAGGCAGTATAGAGAGAGAACAAAAGGGGACCAAGAACCGAACCTTGAGGGACTCCGACTGAGACAGAATGAGGGGAGGAGGTGTCATTGGAAAAGGAGACACTGAATGAACGTTGGGAGAAATAAGAGGAGAACCATGAGAGGGCTGTGTCACAGAGACCAAGAGATTCAAGAGTTTGGAGAAGGAAGCCATGATCAACAGTGTCAAATGCAGCAGAGAGGTAAAAAAGAATTAGTATGGAGTAGTGGCCTTTGGATTTAGCCGCAATTAGATAATTTGTAACTTTAACCCCTTAATCAGAGTGGTCTCTGGGGAGTGAAGAGGGTGGAATCGAGACGTAAGAGGGTCAAGGAGAGGGTTGAAATTGAGGAAGCAAGTAAGACGAGTAAAGACAAGTCTTTCCAGATGCTTTGAGAAAAAAACGGAGCAGGGATATGGGATGATAGTTGGAAGGGTAAGCTGGGTCAAGACATGGCTTTTTTTAGGATGGGTACAACAGTAGCATGCTTAAGAGGAGCAGGGACAACATCAGAGGAAAGAGAACAGTTAAAGATGCACGTTAAGGATGGCACAAGACAAGGGGCGAGAGATCTGATGAGGTGAGACGGGATAGAATAAACACTAACACTTATAACACTAAACACTAACACTGACATTAACCCCTCTCAAATCTCTCAAATCTCATGTCCCTGATCCCCCAATGGCCAAACTTATGCAGACTTCACACACAGTTTTAAAGCATGTGCGATGACCCAGACCCTCAGCCACACATCTCCTGTTTGAACTTCTTACTGCAGTGCAATAGAAATATTCCACCTCATTTGTACATGGGTAAATGGAAAGTGGCACTTGGGAAGACCTGTACTCCACAGCAGTGGGGTAAAATTTGTGACCTTGTGCATCATTGTGATCTCGCAAGTAAAATGCAGGAGACTCAATATAAAATACTCACCATGTGGTACAGAACTCCACAGCTCCTTTAGGCGACCATCCTTACTTTGGATCGTGCATGTTGACGTTGTCATTCTGCTCCGGAATCATTTCTGCACATGTGAAGGGAATGTCCGACGATAGTACCTTTCTGAGAGGCAATACACGCCATTCTTAAATGATTCTCTGACAGTCTTCCCCGCTTTGGGCCTGCCTCGTTTCTTTTACAAAACAACACTGCACCGCCAAATATAAAAAAAATCCCTGACAATCCATATCCTAAACACAGCTAAACAGGTAGTTCCTCTATATTGAAGACAGGATAATCTACTACCCCTGACTCACTGGTTTGATAAACTAGAGGTGCTCAGACATCTGTAAATGTTGACGTTTGCTTAGCAAGGCCGAACCCACACTTATGTAGAGACTTGAACATATTTGCTCACGGTGGCTTTCCAGGAAGACTTCCATAGATTGTTGACTTATGGTCACAAGACAGATGGGGTTAGGGGAGATGGAGAGGTGTAGGTGTAGTTGCGGGCATTGGGAGGACCCATGCCACCATTTAAAAGTACTTTCCCTGGTTTGTCGCTAGGCTTAATGATTCCAGTTATATTGCACTAACAATGCTGTAACTAATGACTGCTTAAGTCGTAAATGTGATTCTTACATAATTTGCTGTGGATCACTTTATTTTTGGGGTTATTTATGCCACAGACACGTTTAGAACAGCGGTTAATTTTATTGATGCATGTTTTCAATTCCCCTTTTTGCACTGTTTGGATGGTACGTTTACTTTCTAGATATATACGTACCAGAAACTACACTTTACGTCCCTCCGTAGCCCCCAAAAACTGTTTTATATATGATTACTATGCAATAAAATTAAATTTACAAAATAAATAATTGTCAAGTGATGCTTGTCCCTTTAAACTTTCCATTTACCCTAACCATTTCTAAAATTATTTTAACCCATGCATAGATTACACATTTACATACACTTACTATTTTCACAACTTCAAACACAATAAGTCACAAAAAGAAATATGTATATAAAACCTTGCACTGCAAAGAGCCCCAAGAGGAAGTTTTTTTTCCAAGTAAGTGGGTTAATCTCAAAAGAGTAGCCATTAAAGGACCACTATAGTGCCAGGAAAACATACTCGTTTTCCTGGCACTATAGTGCCCTGAGGGTGCCCCCACCCTCAGGGTCCCCCTCCCGCCGAGCTCTAGGGGGTGGAAGGGGTTAAATTTACCTATTTTTCCAGCACCGGGCGGGGAACTCTCCTCCTCCATTTCGCCGTCATCGGCTGAATGCACATGCGCGGCACGAGCTGCGCGCGCTTTCAGCCAGTCCATAGGAAAGCATTCTCAATGCTTTCCTACGGACGCTGGCGTCTTCTCATTGTGAAAATCACAGTGAGAAACGCGGAAGCGCCTCTAGCGGCTGTCAATGAGACAGCCACTAGAGGCTGGATTAACACTATTATAAACATAGCAGTTTCTCTGAAACTGCTATGTTTATAGAAGAAAGGGTTAATCCTAGCTGGACCTGGCACCCAGACCACTTCATTAAGCAGAAGTGGTCTGGGTGCCTATAGTGGTCCTTTAAGTTGCTAGGATAGGACCTGGCAAAAATGGGGTACATTGACGTTGTGGCAGGCTTATGCAATGTATGATCATATACTGTAACTAAACCCCCATTATTCTTGCCCTGATTATTTTGTTTAAAAAAAAATCCATTCTGTGAGCTTTGAAATTATTGCTCAGTGCACGAGTGAGTGCGCTGCATCTTGTATGTTATAATTGGTCCCAGAAGCACCCTTATAATGTATGCATGTCCAGGTGAGTGCAGCCATCTTGGTTTTATATGTAAATATATTTGGGACTCCATGCCAACTACCGTGACTTTGCACCCCTCCCTGTCACAGGTGCCTCATTCCAGGGCCCAATTTAATTTTAAACTACAAAGAGTCCCAGGAGAAAGGATTTCCCAAGTAACTGGATTAATCTCATAAGAGCAGACATTATGTTGCTAGTATAGGACCTGACAAAAATGGGGTACATTGACGTTGTGGCAGGCTTATGCAATGTATGATCATATAATGTAACTAAACCCCCATTATTTTTGCCTAAGTAAGCTTTAAAAAAAAAAAAAAAAAAAAAGCCTATTAAATTCTTTGATTTTATTTTTAATTCTTTATTTTTGTAGTGCTTTGCAAATTTTACAGTTTAACAGAGACATTGCAATTGGTATCAGAAAATGTTAACTGGTAGCACACATTACATGTCTGATTGACTGCACTTTTTCTAAGATTAAATTATAACATCAAGATATTCATGCTTGTGAAACGTATGGTAGGTGAAGGTGGGTTGCTAAACACAGGCTAAGCATGCTGAGAGAATATGAGGCTGGTCAAACATGACTAACTGTTTAGGCAGAAAACAAGGCCAGCTTGACTTGTAAGGTATAGGTATACATGAGACTTCAAAGTGCAAGTTACAGGCTAATTAAAGGGTGAGACATCATCTGTAGTATTACTATTTAACTTGCTGGGAAATTACTAAAGAGAGTGGACCACTGGTAATGAGTCTGGACAGTATGGGCTTGCATCTCAGTGTATGAGTGAAGTATGAGGAACCTAAATTAAATAAAAATAATTGTTTGCGAAAACATATGAGAAGAAAGTAGTGCGTTTTCCGCCTGTGCAGGTGACTACATTGTGCAAGCGATAGGCTCAATGCCAGGCGCAACATATTCCCGTGGATGTCTACATCAGAGTGTCGCTAATTAAACAGGCAGCGCTAAACTAAACGTGCAGGTCTAGGCCAATATTCGAATGGCATGTAAGGGTATTGGCCTGGAAATTAGTTTAGTTTTAACACATCACTATTGTATGCGTGTCCACCTAGAATAAGTAAACTAAGCTTAACAGACAAGTAAAATAAAATAAAATAAAGTAAACCAGCTTTAACGAGCTATTTAGAGTCACTGATTGCTGAGAGCCAGGGTAATGTGTCTCCGTGAGAGAGGGTGGCATGCGGCTGTTTTGTGACGAGTCGTCGGCATGCCTCTCTCCCTTCTCTGGCTGGTGTTCACCCAATACCTGTGCTGACAATATGAGTCAAGTATATATACAGTTCCCGGGCAGTCCCAGCTTGTTCGCTCCGCCGACCCCAAGCCATCTCAGGAGCCTCAGTGCGGATCCCACTGCTACCGTAAGCAAAGACTCGGTAAGGTGCTTTTGCTGCTCGTGCTCGAGGTCGCTCATGCACCCAGGTTGTCCTCCTGTGGGCTCTCGGTCCTGAAAGGCTGTAGCGAATGCTGGACGACTCGGGATAGGACACTGCTTTAAAGCTGGCCCTCTTCTCCCCCGGTTTCCGTGGTCTGCGGGCTGGTCGATTGCTCTGAGGCCTACTAGCCTCTTGGGGCAGATGGTCGGGAGGCAGGTTCCGTCGCTTCATGGTTTGATTCCGCTTCTCCTTAGCTGGTACCCCTCTGCTCCACAGCTTCTGCCAGAATTCGCTGAAGATTGCATCCAGCCGCTGGTCGAAGTTTTCTAGCAGGCCGTGTGTCGTCTTAGTCGGCACCACAGTCGCCATCTTGGTTTTGACTATGTTACAGTGCGTTATCTGGAGCGGGTAAGTGGTCTGGTTCCTCTTGGCGTTTCGAGACACAGCCCAGTAGCTTATTGAGTGTGCCGGGATATCCCTCACCGGCAGGGGGGGGAAACGGGGTTCCGAAAGCTCAACGTTTTCCAGCAAGATATTTTGCAGGAAGGTCGGCCGCCTCTCCCACGCCTGCATCCGCTGGTAGGCCGCAACTTGCAGTCGGTTTGAGAGTGCCCCTCCGAGCACGGCAATCCACCCACTTGAGTCTCGGGGTAACACCGAGGCTCTGCTGCTCTAATTTGCGAGGTTGTGGCGTGTTATGTCCTGTATATGTCGCTTATTTGCAGGTTTCTGCTTGGAGCTCTCGTTTAGTGCGACCACTCCGCTCAGTGGTCAGGCCCCGCCCCAAATTCTTTGATTTTAGTTAATGGTATTGTTATTTGTCCCTTTCTGGGCCAAGACAGAAGATAAGCAAATCCCTTGTTATCATGACAATCCCGACAACTGACGTGCTATTGCTTATAAAGAGGTCCGTATGACAAGCAGTGGGCTAAATATTTACTCTCTCTCCATTGATTTGTTTTGAGAAATATTGTCTCATTGAAATATATATATATATATATACGAGACTAAGCAGTGCTGTGTCAGAACAGAGCTTTCTGTACTATCTCAGGAGGGTCATTAAACACACGCAATGCCATTTGTTAAAAGTTGCAAATACTGTGTAAACCACACCATATTTTCAAACGATGTAAACAATCTTCACAGCAATAGCAGCATTAGTTTTAAAACTTCTTTTGATTGCCTTGGGCCCCGTGAAAGAAATTGAACCATAAACATGCTTATTTCTCCACAATGAAAAAGCAGCATAACACATCAGATTTTCTAAGTAAGCAGCCACAGAAGACCTTTAAATAACTCAACTTTCTTACACCGTTTATTATCTTTTCCACCGGTTTTATAGCGTTATCTACCGTAGAAATGCAAAGAGATTTGTAAAACACTATAGCATTTAAGTCATTACATTTTATAGCTAATTTCTAATGTGAACTTGATTTTTTTATGAGCAAAGGAAAAAAAACAGAGTCTAATTTGCATTAGTGACAGTAGCTACAGAAACGCAACACCTGGCACTGTTTGCGTTTAGACACTGGCTGGGCAAGTTGCATATTTTAATATTTCGAATTATTTACTCTTGCGTTCTTTTCTTCTTAATACAGGATGTGCCTGGTTTTGTAAAGGATCAGGTTTGTAAGATTACAAAATAAAGGAGCTTATTCACTAAACAGTGTGATTTAGTGCCGTGAGAACCAGCTTGAAAAAAAAAAAAGCTCAACCCAAAAAATGCATGTTTGTAATAAAAAAACACTACTGAAGGTCTGATAAATTTAACTCTCTCGCTACCAAAGGATGTAAAGGGTATAAATAACAAACATGAATATATATTTATAGAAATTCCAAAAATGTAGCATTCTGATATAATTAGATGTGAGAATAAAATGATGTTTACGTTTTTTTATGTAGAAACTATTAGCGTTTGTTTCTAAAGTGTGGAACATTAGGGACGGCGGATTAGGCAGAGCTGGTGTTAAATAGTATAGGAAGTGACATTTTACATAGCCAGCTACAATTAACACATTGATGGCATTTTGCTTGGCTTCTTGCAGTGATAATGCTGTTGTCAAATGTGTTTAGTGCACCAAATCTCCTGGAGCCTTCAGCTCGGCAGCCAGCTTTTGACAGATTGAAGGTTCGGTGATAGGCTATCATGACAGATGGAAGCTGGCACCAGTGTGCTCAGATTTCGCCTATCACTGGGGACATGCCCCCCCCCCCCCCCTTCCCCTCTCCTTTATTCTTCAGGGCTGAGCTTTGCAACCTTCCCCCTTCTGATGAAAACGGAGGGGATGGCATTGTTAAATAGTGCATCTGTGTGAGTTAAGATTACTTTGATGAAAGCATAAGGCAGACGCTGTTGAAGAAAAAGACAGCCCTTTGCACTAAATGCATTTTACATCGGATTGTGGAGGACTCCTGGGAGTCAGGATACAATGTTGGTTAAATTCAGACAAAAGGAAAGGAAATAGGATAACCATTAGCTGTGATCCTAACACAAATATTTTTACACTGCAACGCACTTTTATTGAAGAACCAATAATTATATTATTTCCAGTGTTATGATAACATTGCCCCCCCTCTCCCCCCGTGCCGTTGTCGCCTTTTACTCTCTACTCTAGAACAAGCGTGCTCTTTAAGGTTAATCTCATCGTTGAAGAAGACTGTACTTCATGTTGTTGATAATAAACCACATAAAAATAATGATGAAGAACAAGGAATATGAACTTAATTGGGTCAAATAATTAACCGTCTGAATTGAAGTGGCATTCGGAATATCCGCTTTGGCATGCTTCCCTGGCAAATAAAATGTTAAAATTATGACCCATGTATTCAAAGAATAAAACAACTGTTATTGTAAATTTCATTTTCTTATTTTTCTAACAATCAAAAACAAAAAACAACAACAAACAAATTATATATGAAATCAATTTAGTAATACAAGTGTTTCCCACCCTTGACAAACTGATACAAAATGTTTGTGAAACAGGCTTCTGAATTTGTTTTGGAGAACCATACTCAGTCCCATTTGCGATATGATAATCAGTTCGTTGGCTAGTGAAGTGGTTTTCCCAAAGGTTCTTTTGTGTGCAAACGCCTCACGATCAATTGACATGTGGACATCATAAAGCTGATAAAATGCAATTGTAATGAACATGAGGGAGAGGCATCTGTAGCCCGGCAAATGAAGGACCCTTTTCTCTCAACATGCTAATTCAGAAAATCTGCTCTCAACTTGTACTCCCTCTGGACTCCAAATGGATGTGAATCTCAATGAATGCATATTCAAGCAGTGCATTAGCCTCAGCAGCAAGTGAAATTCCAGTCTGCACAGACCAATTCTTATTTCAAGACAGATTATTTTGCATCAAACGTGGTAATGATCTGACAGTTCATTTGTGAGAAGAATCCTGCAGTCAGGGTTTAATGCACGGACAGACGCAGGTGCACTTAGAACATCAGTGATATCTCTAAGACAAAATAAGATTCCCTGTCATATTATTTAGGTTTTTAGAAGTATTTTAGTACAAGGATGGTCAGTAACATTTTGAAAATTAATTCAGTCACATAGGAAACATATTGCAACAAAGGCTCATTAGATGCACTCAAATTATATTTAGGATGACATGTGACCTTTCACCCTTCACTGCTACCCTTTAAGACCATCCAAATTGTGTTGCATTATTTGAAGACATTATTGGTTGGCAGATTGTTATAGTTGTTATCGCATATATTTCTTAATTTAACAAAAGAATCCCCATCTTTTGAGAATATTTGTGCACACGGTATTTTTGGTATAGCATTTGTTTTTTCGTTTCTAAGCAAATCTCATACATATCATTTTCAGAAAGCATGCAAAATGAAAATGAAAGTTATCATAATAAGGAGCCACTATAAATTTATGGGGGAACTATTATAAAATTGTCTAAAAAAATGTGAATCTGACACATGGTCAGATTTCCGTAATTGATGAAATGTGCTGATGTTGCAGGGTTGTAGTGGCAATACCATTCATTATATATAATATGTGCGGACAGTAGGTGGAGCTGTTACATGTGTATATTGTTATATAATGAAATACAATTTATCCCTATGTTTCTATGATTAACTGACGCTCCAGTTCTTTACCGTTGAATACATTTTATTTTTACTCTGATTTAATCCCTGTTGTTTCCTATAACCTATTTCATTATACATCCTATATACATTTAAGCCTTGCTGATTTTGTTTGTAGATCCTACATTGTTTTGCTACTCAGAAATAGTTTTGGACTGTATCCAAATTGCTGGACGTAAATAGGAAATGTCAGCTGGGTCAGATATAAGATTTGCAGTGGTAAAGTTATATAATGGAATTGATCAACTGTAGAAGATTGGGGAGGATGTATTGCTTCCGAAACATAACATATGGGTTGGGCTACAAAAAGAAAGATCTGTTAGTAACCAGGATGAATAATACATAAAGAACATACAAAGAAACTCAAATATAACTCCATTAGGAGAAAATGAAGTATTTTTTTTAAATGAACAATGTCCCAATTATCAATATCTCATAACTGAAACTGTATGACTGTTGTATTTTAGACAGTAAACTGAATATTTTAAGGAAATTGTGCACGTTTAAGCGGAGAAAGGCCAATAAAATGTCTAAGTAAGTGAACAGTATTGTGACGGTCAGACTCCTTCTCTATGCCAGCGAGATAATTGAGTTTTAGGAACATACTAAACTTAATTATCTGCTGGCCAGAAAAAGTTAACAATTTCACAATTTTTAGAAATATACTTTATACATATAAAAACCACATAAAAATGTCCCTATCCCTGGGTAGCTGAGCTTGATGGGAGTAACAAATAAAAAATCCACGAAAATCCGTTCGGTACTTTTCGAACGGCACCTTGTGGAAGTTTGACCGGCTCGCCACGAGGTTGTAGCTGACCTAGAGTTCCATAGAATTGGCAGCAAGAGCCAGTCTCGGTTCGGATGGATTTATCTGAAAACCACCATAGATGGAATAAAGATGATTTGTGTAGAATGCTCCCCTTGTTCGTCTGTTTGAAACTCCCGAACGCCGTTCGTCTACCGTATGGGGAAGTAGTTCGTATGGGACTGACATAGAGGCAGGGTGTTCGTGCGAGTGCTATGCCAAAACAGTTCCAGGCACTCGATGACCAAGTCCCGCTGGCCGCGTTCGGGAGTTAAGATGGTCACTGTCCATTGTTCTCACGTGCGTTCGTATGTACGAAATGGCGGCCACCTAGGAGCATTCAATTAACTTGCAGTTTTCTTATAGTTACTCAGTGTTCCACGTTCTAATTGGTAACCAGGGTGGTCTCCGTTCAGTAAAACAAATGTTTTACCGTACAACGAAAAATAAACAAAAAAATCCAGTAAATAAAATAGCAAGGAGTGGAGACAACCGAACGGGTTGTGGGAAATCCTTCACAAGTATGCTAAAAACAAAATGACCAATGACAGTTCCTAAAGTTCACAAGGCAACAAAGTAAAAGAAGAAGCCAGGGTGTATTTTTATTTCAAAAAGGCAGGGACCTTTTAAAAGGACTGTTCTATTTGAAAAGCAGGGGGCAAATGTCAGGATCAACAAAAGAAAGAGCTGAGGCAAAAGAAAGCATAAAAATATCATGAGTGGATCTTCTTATGTTATTTAAAAAAGATTGTTCCACATGGAAGGCACACTAATTCAGTGGCAAAGAGTCACATGAGATGTGATTAGATATTCTTTGTCACACACAGCAAGCATGATTCATTGTTGCACTGCAGAAATATCCAGCTGTATTCATCTCGCCATGTGCGAAACTTTGCACCCATAGGACATTCAGTTGTACCTTTCCCCAGATTTGCTGGTTACACACCTGTTGGTGCCCTGCTACAACACAGGACTCTGACCTTTCAATAGCCAGGCTTTCTGCTCAAAGTCATATCCAAAAAAAGCATTAACAGTAAGCTAGCAATGAATAATCATGTCTCCTGTTATACATATCCAGAATGCTGAGAGTAAGTCCAAACATGACTCTTGATCTTAAAGCGGCACTGTCATGGCCGAATCCCGTTTTTTTTTTATCCCCCCTCCCGTCTCCACTACATCTAACTGACCCCCTAGTCACCCCCAAATGTCGCTAGCCCCCCCATATTACCTATTTTTAATCTTTATTTTCTGACCCGATCTATATACAGGGCGCCGCCATCTTTGTGTGGGTAGATGAAGTCCCTGTGGGACACGTCATCTGCCCACACTAGATAGCACTGAGATTCCCGCACATGCCCAGTGAAACACTTGGACATGCGAACAGGAATTTCATCTATTCATTTATTCGTCAGAAATAATTGTCCTCCCTCCAGCCCCCACCCCTGAGCAGTGTATGGGGTCCCTAAATAAGAATGTGGGGGGACCTACTGTCCTCCCCCCGGCCCCCACCCCTGTGCGGCGGGTGGGGGCCCTAAATAACAATAAGGCTGGGAACCTATTGTCCTCCCCCCTGGCCCCCACACCTGTGCCATGGGTGTGGGCCCTAAATAGGAATGTGGGGGGTCCTACTGTCCTCCCCCCGGCCCCCACCCCTGAGTGGCGGGTGGGGGCCCTAAATGAAAATCCCCCCCAATCATGGTGACTAGGGGTACCCAAGCTCCTAGTCACCCCCCCCCCCACCCAAATAAAAAAGTTACCCCCTACTTACCCCCCTCAACCTGAAAATAGTGAGGGGGGAATAAAATAACTAACCTGTAAAAAAAAATTACTTACCATTTGACGTCTTCTTTTTTCTAAAATCTTCATTTTTCAGCCCCAAAAAAGGCCAAATAAAAAACCATCATACTTGTCGAACTTAAAATAAAATAAAAAACCAGAGCGCAAAAAAACGAAAAAGAAAAAACCCGACGCTAAAAAAATTAATCCATCTTCACCCATGGAGGGCTCCGCACAGACTGATATTAATAGTGATGTCCCGAACGGTTCGGGGGCGAATAGTTCCTGGCGAACATAGCACGTTTGCGTTCGCCACCGCGGGCGAAAACATGCGGTGTTCGGTCCGCCCCCTATTCTTTATCATTGAGTAAACTTTGACCCTGTACCTCACAGTCAGCAGACACATTCCAGCCAATCAGCAGCACACCCTCCCTAGCAGACCCTCCCACCTACTGGACAGCATCCATTTTAGATTCATTCGGAAGCTGCAACCATTTTATTTTATTTTATTTAAAAAAAAAATTTTTTTTTAGTGCATATAAATGTTACATGCAGATACTCCCCCCAGACACTCTGTATTACTGCAGATACTCCCCCCAGACACTCTGTGTTACTGCAGATACTCCCTCCAGACACTCTGTATTACTGCAGATACTCCCTCCAGACACCCTGTGTTACTGCAGATACTCCCTAAAAAGTTACCACCTACCTACCCCCTTCACCCTAAAAAATAGTGAAGGGGGAATAAAATAACTAATCAGAGTTCTCTTTGTCATTTTACACAGCGTGGGAAAATTCCAAAGAACTTTCCCACGCTGTGTAAAATGACACAGAGCACTCTGATTGGTTAGATTCCAAGCCCACCAATCACAGTGCTTTGTGTCATTTTACACAGGGTGGGAAAGTTCTTTGGAATGTTCCCACGCTGTGTAAAATGACAAAGAGAACTCTGATTAGTTATTTTATTCCCCCTTCACTATTTTTTAGGGTGAAGGGGGTAGGTAGGGGGTAACTTTTTTGGGGTGGGTGGTGGGTGACTAGGGGCTTGGGGACCCCTAGTCACCTTTGATTGGGGGGGGAATTTTTATTTAGGGCCCCCACCCACCATTCAGGGGTGGGGGCTGGGGGGGACAGTAGGTCCCCCCCCTTATTGTTTTTTTAGGGCCCTCACCCACCGCTCAGGGGTGGGGGCCAGTGGGGGAGGGCAGTAGGTCCCCCCTTCATTATTTTTATGGCCCCCACCCACCGCACAGGGGTGGGGGCGGGGGGAGGACAGTAGGTCCTCCCCCCATTGTGATTTATGGCCCCCACCAACCGCACAGGGGTGGGGGCCGGGGGGGAGGACAGTAGGTCCCCCCCTCATTATTTTTATTGCCCCCACCCACCGCGCAGGGGTGGGGCCGGGGGGAGGACAGTAGGTCCCCCCCTCATTACTTTTATGGCCCCCACCGACCGCGCAGGGGTGGGGGCGGGGGGTGGACAGTAGGTCCTCCCCATTGTGATTTATGGCCCCCACCCACTGAGCAGGGGTGGGGGTGGGGGGAGGACAGTAGGTCCTCCCACCATTGTGATTTATGGCCCCCACCCACCGAGCAGGGGTGGGGGCCGAGGGGGAGGACAGTAGGTCTCCCCCTCATTATTTTTACGGCCCCCACCTACCGCGCAGGGGTGGGGGCGGGGGGAGGACAGTAGGCCCTCCCCATTGTGATTTATGGCCCCCACCCACCGTGCAGGGGTGGGGGCCGGGGGAGGACAGTAGGTCCCCCCTTCATTATTTTTATGGCCCCCACCCACCGCGCAGGGGTGGGGGCGGGGGGTGGACAGTAGGTCCTCCCCCATTGTGATTTATGGCCCCCACCCACTGTGCAAGGGTGGGGGCCAGGGGGAGGACAGTAGGTTCCCCCCTCATTATTTTTATGGCCACCACCCACCACGCAGGGTTGGGGGCGGGGGGAGGACAGTAGGTCCCCCCCCCAGTGTGTATCATGGTCCCTGAGGACAGGTGTCAATCCATATCTGCCAAGTGACCCTATGTAGGGGTAAAAGTCCCTATTCTGCTCTGTGTCAGTGTGTATCAGGGATCCTTAGGATAGGTGTCAATCCATATCTGCCAAGTGATCCTATGTAGGGGGAACAGTCCCTATTCTGCTCTGTGTCAGTGTGTATCAGGGATCCTTAGGATAGGTGTCAATCCATATCTGCCAAGTGACCCTATGTAGGGGAAACAGTCACTATTCTGCTCTGTGTCAGTGTGTATCAGGGATCCTTAGCATAGGTGTCAATCCATATCTGCCAAGTGACCCTATGTAGGGGGAACAGTCCCTATTCTGCTCTGTGTCAGTGTGTATCAGGGATCCTTAGGATAGGTGTCAATCCATATCTGCCAAGTGACCCCATGTAGGGGGAACAGTCACTATTCTGCTCTGTGTCAGTGTGTATCAGGGATCCTTAGGATAGGTGTAAATCCATATCTGCCAAGTGACAGTATGTAGGGGGAACAGTCCCTATTCTGCTCTGTGTCAGTGTCTATCAGATATCCTTAGGATAGGTGTCAATCCATATCTGCCAAGTGACCCTATGTAGGGGGAACAGTCCCTATTCTGCTCTGTGTCAGTGACAGTGTGTATCAGGGATCCTTAGGATAGGTGTCAATCCATATCTGCCAAGTGACCCTATGTAGGGGGAACAGTCCCTATTCTGCTCTGTGTCTGTGTGTATCAGGGATCCTTAGGATAGGTGTCAATCCATATCTGCCAAGTGACCGTATGTAGGGGGAACAGTCCCTATTCTGCTCTGTGTCAGTGTGTATCAGATATCCTTAGGATAGGTGTCAATCCATATCTGCCAAGTGACCCTATGTAGGGGGAACAGTCACTATTCTGCTCTGTGTCAGTGTGTATCAGGGATCCTTAGGATAGGTGTCAATCCATATCTGCCAAGTGACCCTATGTAGGGGGAACAGTCCCTATTCTGCTCTGTGTCAGTGTGTATCAGGGATCCTTAGGATAGGTGTCAATCCATATCTGCCAAATGACCCTATGTAGGGGGAACAGTCCCTATTCTGCTCTGTGTCAGTGTGTATCAGGGATCCTTAGGATAGGTGTCAATCCATATCTGCCAAGTGACCCTATGTAGGGGGAACAGTCACTATTCTGCTTTGTGTCAGTGTGTTTCAGGGTCCCTGAGGACAGGTATCAATCCATATCTGCCAAGTGACCCTATGTAGGGGGAACAGTCCCTATTCTGCTCTGTGTCAGTGTGTATCAGGGATCCTTAGGATAGGTGTCAATCCATATCTGCCAAGTGACCCTATGTAGGGGGAATAGTCCCTATTCTGCTCTGTGTCAGCTTGTATCAGGGTCTCTGAGGACAGGTGTCAATCCATATGTCAAGGTGTCAATATGTCATATGTCAGGTGTCAATCCATATCCATTGTGATTTAGGAATGTTAGGTGATTTATGCCCTTTATGGATTAAAACCAGACTCTGCATCAACTGTGTAATTTTCCATGGGAGTTTTGCCATGGATCCCCCTCTGGCATGCCACAGTCCAGGTGTTAGTCCCCTTGAAACAACTTTTCCATCACTTTTGTGGCCAGAAAGAGTCCCTGTGGGTTTTAAAATTTGCCTGCCCATTGAAGTGTACGAAATAGTGCAGAAAAATAGTGAATTTGTTGAACCCTTTCACCCCAGAACCAAGTCACTTCCATATTTGGAGTAATGTGTAAATATAAAGTTTTCCTAGCTCATAGGAAGAGCAGCATAGTTGAATACAATGTAGTGGATTCTCGAACTTCATCACACCATCAGAAGGCAGCCACAGAATCCCTATGAAAACAATATATTCTATATTCCAAGCTTACAAATGAACTTTCAGTGAGTGAAATGTTTGGCTAATGATGGACTCAAAGTGCTATTCAGTGGATATTCATGTACAATTAAGAGCAAACATAGGCTCCTAGCAAACGGGACTATATATGAGCAATTGTAAGGAGGCACTTACTCAGTATGTAAGGTCCTCTGGAATTAGCAATAGACATATCATTAATAATTAAAGTAAATGTGAAGGATAATGAAGAAAACCTAATAAAACTGCCAATTTTGAGGACCAGTAAAAACTGAAGGATAGTGACTGCATATAGCAAGACATTGGAGGATTTTGTTGGAGAATTCCCTCAAAGACCAGAAGAAAAGAACATAAGGGTTGAGCTCAGAACTCTAAAATCATCCAAGGCAATAACACGGCTACTTTCAGGAAGTTCGTTTCATTCTAAGGTAGAAGGACAAAACAAATATCCTTGGTAGATATTGTAAGATTGGATGGTGGATAAGTCAGCAGATGGAAAGAATTAGTAGCAGGCAATAAACTGTCAGCTTGACTGTTGACCAGTTTCATAACCTTTAGAATTCTGTTAAGTAGAATTGATTGAAATGATGTTGTAGTTTTGACCCATATTCTCCCCATCACTCATGTACCTTCCACTTGTCTAATTTGCATTTTTTAATCACTCACCATTATTTATAATAGGAAAAAGTAGCTTCATGACCAATTTTAATAATTTGGAGACTTCACAAATCTGAACTTTACTAGTGTTTTGTAGTTTTTATCTAACTACCCAAGCTTGAGTTGTAAGGAGATGAAGACAACTGGATACATTTGTGTTCTTCGTGATATTTTCAGAGCACTGCGCATTTCAAAAAACAAATGTCACTGTGATATATATTACCTAATGAAAGTTGTGCTTACCAGTGCAAATTCTTGACGTCTATTCTTATGCACACAAAAGACTCACTATAATTTGCAGGTCAAAGGAACTTGTCCTCGGGGCCTTCAAGCAGTTGCTGATGATTTGGGGCCATAGCACTGTTAGCCAACAGCAGTGTATGTGTCTCATTGATGCCTTCCTATCAGTAGAAGCTTTAATGGTGCAATTGCATCATTTTGTCATTTGCAGCTGTTACATGGCTGAAATTGTATATGATATGATAATTGTCAGACTTCTTTGCCAGACCACCCTTTTAATTACTTTATTTTTGTGCTTTTAGGTCTCAATTAATTTCAATAGCATCTAAGGCCATGCAGTATTGGCAAACTTAGTTATGAAGCTAGCTTTATGGGTTGAATTCCCTTAGCAAAGCAACGGTTTACGCTACAGGTTTTCTTTAGATTTCAGTGGAGGAATTTCTTTTCGGTAAGCAGAGTAAACCTTTATCCCATTAAGAGAATCTAGACCTCTATTTCTAGGAGCCATAACTAGCTCTAGACGTATGTACAGAATAAGCTTGAAATACCATTCAAACTGTCTATTTTGTTTTAAATGTTCAATATGAAAAGGGTAGCGTAAGAAAAATCTGCAATACCTACCCATTATGCATTTATTACATTTTATGAGATAGTTTGCTAATGATTCTACTGATTATTTTTCTAATATCTTAATTCTTAAAAAAATAAATCTTTATTTTGTGACAGACACCAGAAATGCAACATAATACACTGTGGTTTGATCGTTACATAATTCAAAGTATACAAATAATCTTCTTTTCTCCAATCATAGCATTTGGGAAGCCATATATCCCATGAAACAACCCTATTTACCAATTTGCACAAGTCAATTAGAGTTTCCCTGAGATACCTGGGAGGGCATCACTTAGGAAGGTAGACATTGCACACACCTCCCATGTGCTCTAACTAAAATTAAACACATAATAACCAAAAAAATACCCAGCCATTTCAGAATAAATTAATATCAAACTAAACTGAACAATTTGAATACGTTTGGGAAGGACTCACCGTGGGATCAAAAAAGAGCCCTCCACTCTCCCATTACGCCCTACCCCTCCAGCTTCACACATAGGGCACACACCTTTTCAAAAGTATGCATAAAGTTATCTACTATAGCTCTGAGCTTGAAATAATTATCTTTTATTCTGTGTTTAACTTCTGCAAGCCTAGGGACCATGTAACTCAGTCACTTGGCTTCCAGGGCCCAGAATGGCCCCAGTTTTGTGCATTCCACCACATGTGAGAGTAAGTGTCCTCTGTCCCATATAGTCTCTAACACAATTCTTTATAACTTGGCCGGGTGGTATACCATCTCATCACCGTCTTAACTGCCTGCTCTTGTAGCCACATGCAGACTGCTACCATGCTCGTAGACTCCCAGATATCCTGCCATACCAAGCCTGCCCTTCTGTCCCTTGCCACCCAAGTCCCTCTTCCATTGTTTATCATAGGTCAATCCCCCCGCACAGTTGTTTCTGAACATATGGCATTATATCAGTTCCTTCTTGTCAGGATCCCGCGGGCGGCTGCGAGGGGAAGCTGCAGTCCGCTCGCGGCACTCACCCTCCAGCCGTCCGCGGTCCCCTTCTCGTCTTCCTCTTCATCCCCCAGCGGCAGCATGCATGACGCTGCACGCTGGGAGACCGCCCATTTTTGTAAACGCCGTGGTCAGCCACCTGACCCGGCGTTAAAGGCACAGTGCCTCAATCACAGTGGTAGGTATAGATATATCCCACGTGTGATTGTTAATTCTGATTGGAAATTATCCAATCAGAATTAATCAATGGGTTTAAATACTTACCTTTCCTGTCTCTCTCTGCCCTGTTGTGGTCTTTGCTTTCTAGTATTGCTGTTCTACTTGTGTTTCTCTCTGGTTACGTACTCTCTGGCATGTTTATCCGACCTTGCGACTTTCTCCTACCCTTTGACCTCGGCTTGTCTCTCGTTATTCTGTTTTCTGGTTCCCCTTACTCGGCTTGTCTCCTGACTATTCTTTGTGTGCTTAGCCCGGCCACTCTAAGGTCCGGTACTGCACCTTTTCTGTGTGTGTGTTAGCGTGTTTGGTTCCCAGAATCGTGACACTTCTGCCCTCTCCCCTCCTCACATAGGGTTTAAAAAAAGGAACAGCTCTGTGTGGCTGCCTGTTGGGCCTTACTACTCAATGCAAAATCCCTAAGTTGCATATATCTGAAGAAGTATTTTGGAAAGAGTGGATGCGCCCAGGATAGTTCTTCAAAAGACACAAATTCTAAGAAATTTAAATCTCTACAATCCATCTCTCTCTAATCTTGTGAAGTTCCTAGCTACCATGCCGGGGGAATATTCCCTGCTCCATATTATTGGGGTCATAGGAGACGAGTGAGAGACCAGGGACAACCTTACATTTACTCGATCCCATAACACTATGGAGGTCAGGACAGCCAGACAGTCCAACCGGAGAAGGGCACCATGATTTCTGTCTAGTCAGATGTTAATCTGGGGTAGATCAGAGCCCATCAACCCCAACTCCAGGTCCACCCAGCATCCAGCATTGCATTTGTGCAACTACGTAATACATATATAAATTTCAAAGACCCGGTCCTCCTCTAGGTCTAGAGTGGTACATCACTTGTCTTGCTATTCTATGTATTTTACATCCCTGTAGGACGGGCACAGAGACCGCAGGTCCCATCTGCGCCAGTGTGGTTAGAGTTGTCTTCCCCCTCTCCCGGTAGCAAAGTATACTGCTGCTGGGGATCTGGGCTGGCTGCCCAGCATCCCTGTAGGGCCTGCCATCTGTGGGTCTTCCCAGGCCAAGTCTATGAGGACCCTCACCTCTGTTACCTCTGGTGGCTGTTGGAGAGGGAGTCCGGTTGCCTCCCCTCCCCAGGACGCTGGCTGCTGTACGGTGGAGGGATCCTCTCCCTGTAAGGTGCACTGCCGCTGGGGAGCAGGACCGACTGTCCCTACTCCTGGTCGTATACTTGGTTGCTGTGCTATGCTGAACAGATGCTGTCAGCTCTGCTCCAGCTCCCACTCCATTGTGACCAGATGAATCAGGTCTGGCCCAAGGTCGTCCACTCGGGGAAGATCCAGCAGAGTTTCCCTGATGTCGTGGATGTCCCAGAGCGACATTCTGCGGGGCATTCAAAGTCATTGCCCTCCTCAAAGGCCTCCCACAGTAAGCCCGGGCCATTATAATCCTCTCCTTCTGGCAGATAGTGGTTAGTCATCCAGAGGTTGCGCTGGGTGGCGTACCACTTTAGTGCCCGGTAAGCTCCATCCAGCCACAACTCTTTCCAAATCAGGTCCCACAGTTCCATTACCCACTCATCCAGGGGTTGCTCCCCTAGGAAAGGTGACTGCAGGGCCACAAGTACCTGGAACCACTGTTTGTCACTGGGAAGGCTCTCTCTCCGCCACCGCTGTACCTCCTCTAAGGCCTCATACCACAACTCCTTCTGAGTGGCATCTCTCCAGTCCAGTATGCCCTCCTCTGATACAGGCCCATCCTGCTGGGCCAAGTATGGCTGCAATCTCCAGAGAAACTCCTCTTCACATGGGGACGCTGCATGGTCGCTAGGTCGCTCCATTCTCTCAAGTTCCTCTATAGACAGGGGCACTGCACAAGTACTAGCGTTGCCCTCAATTATAAATCCGTAACTCCACACGTTACCGGTGTCTCCTCGCACTAGGACGCCATCCCACCATTTGCCACCAAATGTGACGGACCGCTGGCACTCCAACTGAGTACCTCCACCAATCGATGCTCCTAGCGCTTGCCGGGGACTTCGAGCACACCAACCGACACCATCAGCACTGCGGCCCCACGTCTCGCCATCTCTCACCCACCATGGATCCACGACCAGGATCCAGCTCCCAGTGGGTGAACCTCTCTATAAATCCAGAGAGCAGGAACAAATCAAGCTCTTACAAGAGCTTACTCTGGGGAGTATTATAGCAATCCCCAGAGTGTAGGTATCCCTTCAAGAAAGGTGCAGGTAGGTCTGGTTTATTGAGGGCTACCTGCCCGTTATTTATGCAAGTGTCCACCAGGTGGACACTCCCCTAGGGGACCTGATAGAACAATGGGACACATATTGGATATTAGTCAATCACAGACAATACAATCAAAACACTCCCACAGTGACATCATAATCCCTCCTCGCTATCCTGGAGATAATTGGGAAGTAATCAAATTATTTCCTAGGACAGAGGCAAGACTCCATTAACCACATGGTTACAAAAAGACATAAAATTACACAATGTTACAATTACTATATAAAACATATACATGCAACATATCCCCAGATAGCATAGATCTGAGCGCACATTATTACCGAATGGCGCTCAGATCACCTACATACAGTTCAATTGCCATGGAGCCAAAGTATTTTCCATAGTCTTTTGTTACACGAATAGGCTCCATGGCATAGCTATCTGGGGTAGCACTACTACCATACTGAAAGTCCAGAACGCCCCGGCAGAAATACACAAATAAACCTTTCTGCATTGGAAAATACAGCACAGGGGCCATAGTCGGAAGGCAGGAATCTAGCCAGTAGTCCCCTCCAGGCACAAGTGGTGAAGGGCACTTTGTCACACCCCTATATAAAATGTATCCACAGCGGTCTGCAGACCTGCCAGTTAGCCCTTTTGAGGAGACCCAGAAGGGCCTGGAAAAGAAACAGATGACGGGGTATAACATTAATTATTACAGCGTTCCACCATCCCATCCATGAAGTAGGTTTAGAATTCCACCTGTCTAGATCTGTTTTGAGGGTGTGTTTTATGGAACTTTAGTTCAAGAGACCCCGTCCTTTGGGGTCTGCTGTTAGTTGGAAGCATATTTTTAACCTGAATGCCCGTGTTTGCATTTCTTTTCTTTCTTTTTATCTTTCTTTTTATTTTCTCCTATTTTACCCCTCTTTTTTCACATTAAACCTTTAAAATAAAGAGAAAAAAAATAGCACTCAACAAATATAAAGTATTTTTGAACTGTGGCAAAACAGTATCTTTTTTTGATGATTCACAAATGTGGCTTGTTTTTGGGGTCTGATTTCAATGTTTTGTTCTGTATAGGACCCAGAAAATGTTACTATTCTCCAGTGACTTTACAGCATCCCATTGCAACCCTGTTGCTGGCAAGCTCCCGCAGCAGTTTGTATAATTTTAGAACACAAAATACAAAAACAAAGTTTTCTAAAAACTAACAATCCGTTAAAATAAATTCTGAAAGCTATGTTTTCTTTGGGTTCCCCCTCCATTGAAACTTGTCACAGTGTTGAACAGTCATAACAAATAAAAATACATAAGTGTGTTTAAATGTCCTCCCAAGGTAGACAGATCCGAGTATTCTTATTGCTCAGAAACCTGTAATGTCAGTGTTTGGATATATGTATTTTTTTATTCAGAAAGTGTATGGATATTTGTTTATGAAAGTGGTACAAGTAATTCCCATACAGATACAGAGCATAAACATTTGCCACTACTCATCCAGTCCTCAAAATAGCTAATCAACTCGTAGTCACATACATTGAGTTCCATAAAAAATGTCACTTTGGTTGGACACAGACATTTAAGAACTGGGAAGCACTTTATTGACTTGGTAATCAGAGTCCGACATCTCTTATTTTAGGACTTTAACTTGGGGGTTAACCCAGCACCTGTGTTTTCATCAGGCTTTGCAAAGGAGTGCAGATAGCCCTGTTAAATACAATGGAAAGTTAGTAAATGATTCTCCATAGGACATAAGCTTGATTCCATTAAGCAGCATATCGGCCTGAAGCTTATAGAAGGTGTCTGCGTTTTCTTTACGTACCAGCATGTAATGCTCCATACTGACTTTATTTGGTATAGTGTAGAGGAAAAGTGCCTGGAAAATCTGATCTCGCAGAGTCTCTCCACAGCCGAGAAAAACAAAAGATTTTTTGCAGTACAACTTCTGCAGCTCATCCAGCAGTATATTATCCTGTGCAACATTTTTATATCCAGACGGATCCAGAATCATGCCACAGGGTCTCGTGTACAATCCATGGATATGCAAAACGCCATACGGAATGCGGCTTTGTACCCACTGCAAAACCTTCCGTTTATCATTCAGGTCTAACGATTCCATGGGTTTTCCTATCTTCTGCCCATATAGCTCCAACAGGTTATCATAGTTTGTAGTGAGCACCGTCGCCCCTTTGTCCATTAGACTAATAATCGACTCGAGAATGGTGGGGTTCTGGATTTGGGCTTCTAGGTCATCAAATACTTCTATTAGGCAGTCTTGGAAAAAGCTGGGTGTGTTGTCACCGGTTCGTGGTGACATTTTCCGGATCAGGTCATGTGCGACAACCAGTAAGTCTTGATCTTGTAGCGCCCTTTTTCTGAATTCCACAATATCCCCAGGATGCAATACCTCAAACTGCTCTGCAGCATCTATTACAGCTTCAATGCAACTGCGCCATGAGCGGAGTGCAGGGACACCTGGGGCTACAGCCGCACTCACCCCGGTTCCTATCACCAGGACAAGGTCACTGGGATCCTTCTTAATAAGGGTTCTTAACACTTTCCTGGATTTGAGGTCAATGTTATTTCCACCGTCTTTCAACATGTTTTTTAGTAAATTCTTAGCCTCCTGTATTAGAAAACAATCATTATATTCAGATATTAAGTAGAGCTACATTTTAAACATGAAAATCACAAACTGTCTACTTCAGAATCCAGGGCAAAAAAACATGTCTGAATGAGACAATAAGGATAACAAAACAAAATACAAGCTGCATAAACTATCGATAAACTATAATTCCCAGCATCCTCTGCCATCTCTATTTTGGGTGGAGTCAACATGCACTCCTTCCCTCCAGGTCTTGTTGGATAAACAGCAGTACATTATGGGCCAATTGTTTCACAAGAGGTGGAGAGTTACCTTCTGACTTCCAGTAGTTTTGGTGTCAATTATGGGTGGAGATTTTTTTTCTCCTATTATGTTTTTGACATAGAATAACGTAAATAATCTGTTTTCCAGAAATCTGGGCAACGTTTGGATCATAATTTAAACAAAAAAATTGACAAAAAAAAACGTAATAACTGTTGATTAAGATAAATTTAATAAAAAGTAACGAAAACATTACGTTTTGTAATTACTCTCTCATAAAATTATGAGTATACTATCATTTGAACTTTTCTTTGTCATTCATTGAAAGTTGCAAATCATAAACATAAAGTCTAGATATAGTTTTCTTATGGAGCAAGTAATAACGCCTTCTATTATTTATATATTCCCCATTCATTATACGGAGCCCAGGTAGCCACATGACAGGATAGATTACATCCCTCTTATCTCCTTACCATCTTGTGTCACCTGCTTGAGCTCAGTACTCACAGTGTCATCGATGTGTGCTTAGCTCTGACTTGTACCCTGCTGGCACTCTGTGTCACAATGACAGCAGCCTAATCTATGTCTGTGAGATGTGCAAAACACCATATATGGCAACAAGTTAACTTTAGCTTCAGGTCCCTTACTACTGAGAGATACTGGAAAACCTCCTCTAATTACTAAAATCTCTCCTCCAGTCCAACTCCTAATATTCTGTAATAACTGGACAGCACACATCCCGGGCATCTACGTTAAAAGGCATTACACATACTACCAGGGCTCGAGTCCTGCAGGAACGCGTGGGAACGGCGTTCCTGCACTTTTTCCACAGCAGGAACACCGTTCCCATTACTAGTCCTGCAGGACCTGGCACAAGCGGCTGCCAGAGCAGGGGGAGCACAAATCCGAATCCCCTGCCTCTGACTGGGGACTCGGATTTTTAAACTCACCTCTCTCCCTGCAGTCAGTGGAGTCGTCCGGCCTCTCCTGATAATGTCAGTAGGAGGGGGCGTGACTTTCTCTGCTCTTCTCACAGGACCGCTGGGGAGCAGAGGAAGTCACGCCCCCTCATCCTGACATCATCAGGAGAGGCCGGCTTACTCCACTGACTGCAGGCTGCAGGTTCCAGATATCCTGTCCCACACCTCCTGGCCCAAGGTAAGCCCAAGGTAAGCCTCATGGAGTGGGGAAGGCACTTTAGTTTTTTTTTGTTTGTTTTTTAGCCCTTTCCTGAGTCCCTGTCCCCCTCCTCAGTCCCTGTCCCCCTATTTAAGGCCCTGTCCCCCCCTCCTCAGTTCCTGCCCCCCTCCTCAGTCCCTGTCTCCCTCCTTAGTCCCTTTACCCAGTCCCTGTCTCCCTCATCAGTCCCTGTCTCCCTCCTCAGTCCCTTTCCCCAGTCCCTGTCCCCCTCCTCAGCCCCTGTCCCCCTCCTCAGCCCCTCAGTTCCTGTCCCTTTCCTCAGTTCCTGTCCCTTTCCTCAGCCCCTCAGTTCCTGTCCCTTTCCTCAGTTCCTGTCCCTTTCCGCAGCCCCTATCCCTTACCTCAGCCCATGTCCCCTTCCTCAGCCCATGCCCCCCCCCCCTAACCTCCTGTCCCTCTTCGTCAGCTCCTGTCCCCCTCCTCAGCCCCGTGCCCTTACTCAGCCCCTGCATACAAGCGTATCATTTTTTGGGGGTGAGGGGGGGAGGGGGCAGGGAAGGGAACTTGGGTGAGTTCCTGCATGTTTTTACCCAGGACTTGACCCCTGCATACTACGCATGATTTAAAGCAATGGCGCATCTCGTGCAAATAAACAAACAAATTCTCATATAACGTTCTAGCAGCAATAGCACTCTGTTAATACTCCTTTGATCCCACAAGACAAAAAATATAAACTAATACTTCAATGTTTAGGTGATACACCCCTTCCTATAAATCACAAAAGTGCAAGTGCATGCTGAGAATAGTATTTGTGCATTAGAATGCTTACCCTTAAATACAGGTGTGGGGAAGTTGGTTCACATATATATATATATGTGAAAAAAGAAGAAAACACAATAGTGCAATATTGATTTAAAAAAGAAGGTAGAATGTGCAAAAATGTTGATATAATATATGCTCACAATATATAGAGCCTTTTATATGGCTTGACTCTAAACGTAAACGCTTCTGTGCCTTTTTAACATCAACAGTACATCTTCTGGTGATCAGTCAAATTTCTTCCAGGAAAGTACATAAATTAAACAGAAGAAAAGGAGAGCAAAACTGTGCAGTATCTTAGTGGCACATGAAATAACACTAAAATCCCTTCAAACCTGCACCAATTCTCTTCTATTCTGGAAGAAAGACATAGCCTCACCGATGGAACTTTGGTTCCAACGAATGGAAGAACTCAGTGCTATGGAAGACCTAATATTCCGCAGCAGCGAGAAACCCCAAACCTACCTGAATATTTGGACTCAGTGGATTCTGTCCACAGACTCAGCTGATTTCAAATCACTTTTACAGTAAGACACTTCTGACACCACCAGTAGAGACCAAGAAGCACGTTAATATAAGCACAATACCAATCACTGAGAGAAAAACTTGCCTTCTATTTACCTTATGTGGCAGGGTGGCCAGGCTCTTCACAATAAACTTCAAGTGCAACAGTCAGGATAAAATAGTACTGCAGTTTATTGTCACTTTCCACAATTTATACAAGGTTGTGCTCTCCCACAAAATAAAACAAAAAGAAAATAAATCCTACTCCAACTTGGAGACTTACTAAACAACAGTGTTACTAACTATCCAACTGGCCAGCTAATCTAGTTCCCAGTTTTAAACAAAATGAAAAACAGCACTTTTAGCAGGTTTCACACAGTACCTTTTTCTCAGAGTCTCAGGCTTAACTGCCGCCTCTCTCCCAGCTGTTAGACTCTCTGATGTCTTCAGAGGCTAACCTTTTAAAACCCTAGGGCTGGTTAATTACATTCACCTGGTTGATAACATTCAAGGGGTGACTCTCCCCAATTAACCCCATCATGCTGGGAATAGAGATCGCTCCAATCTATTACTCACATAGAAAGCCTCTCTGACCTTGCCACACTTACTACCCTCCTTCTCCCCACCCCCCCCTCCTCAGAAACTCACCAACTCCCTAGACCCCCGCGCAGGGAGCCCCTTATTAGGACGAACCAATAGATAGTGACCACTGATGACTAGGACAACATACCATCCACAGGGTGGGAGAGGCACATACCGACATCACGAAGATAAATGCAATGAGGTAACAACCTCACACAGACACTGTTACTGAATCATTGGCTTTGTTTGATGTTAAACAGTAACTGCTACTGACCACTGACTAGTAACCATCTGACAACTAATAATCCAACAACAATGGAGACCTATGTGTCTCACAAGTTACCTAAATGTTTAAGGAACCTGCAAGTTCCATGGTTTTACACTTCATTGACAAAGACCTGCGAGTCATGTATTCCACCGTTCTATGTCATGCTTGATTAAAAAAAAAAAATAATGGTATGATGGGAAAACCCCATGCCAAAATAAACAGATATTTACAAAAAAAAGAAATAACACAAAAATATTGTTAATATGCTCACCTTTACTTGGAGCCCATATAATACAGGCTCCAAGTTTGTAGACAGATTGACAAATAAGCCTCATTTGTTTCCAACCCAAGATGCAGAATACCAGGCTAGTCTGTATTGCTTGGTTACACCTGTAGTGCTCGGCCCCAGTATCGCAGATCATCAGCTCTGGCTCCTCATAGTATCGCCTCCTTAGTGTGATAGTAATAAAAGTTGAGGATGATGTCACGTGGCTGTGTATGGAGGCCATCTCTATGGGCACCATCATGATTGCAGATCTGAGGCCTAAATGCTGATGCAAAAAGTGTGACTACAGTGGCATTCTTGCCTTTTTGCTTGTGCTTTTGCAGTTTTTCAGTGCCCATGATGGGGTAGATGTATTTCCCAGTAGAAAGATATGTGGATGGATATGTTTCTACTTAGAATGTTGCGGATTGTAGGATGCCCAGAGCGGATCTAATCTCTTAGGCTTCCATACGACTCTAGGTCCAAACCCTAATATCTTTTTAATTTTACAATCTATATTTATCAAGTTTTGTATAACAATGTATAGAGAATAGGACCAGGTTGGATAGTAATGGCAGAAATCATTGACAGTTTCAGCAAGTTATTTTGAGCGAAGTAGCAATTTGTTTATGCCCTTCTCATGGTTTGTTAGGAAAATGAGTGAGTCCTGTCTATTAATATGAAACATTCTCTAGGCTGTAATTTGTTTATTGTTGAGACTATGAGCATGCTACCAACATTATTAAAGTTAAGATGGTTAGTGATAAATAGTTAGTTGGAGAAAGAGCTGGTGTGGGGGTGTGGGAAGAATTGAGAAGGAGGAGGGAAAAACAATATATTTTAATTTAAATATACTTGCAAACTATATTCCAACAGTAAAATACAGGTATTAGATGTGATCTAATAGATATCCAGGAGTAGTTGTGGTGGGTGTAATATAACTTTAAAAAATAAGAACAGCACCTTATAAATTAATGGACCTTATTAAAACTTGATAAAACTTAATGAACTTCAATTGAAGTTACCAATATGTCATTCAGTATGGAAGTCCCAAATCTTTAAATGATCAAAGTGTTAGCCTTTCAAAAGTATCACAATAAAGTGTTGATACAATATATGCAATGTTAGCTTGTATCAGATAGCTCCAGCTATTGAGCCAGCTGGGGTTAGTCTGCTGAACAGGCTGTTGAATATAGTACTAACAGTGATATCTTCTTCAATGATATGTACACTGTATAGAAATCAATATACTGTAAGATTATATATAAGGGTCTTGAAGGGATTCTTCAGTGCCCGGAAAACATATTAGTTTTCCTGGCACTGCAGGACCCTGCAGTGCCCCTCTCCCTCCCACCCCCCATCCCAAGTTGCTGAAGGGATTAAAATCCCTTCAGTGACTTACCGGAGTCCAGCACCAATGTCCCTCGGTGCTGGATCAGGCTCCGCCTACTCTCCTCCCCCGCCGACGTCAGCCAGCAGGGGAGATCTAATGAGCATTATTCAATGCTTTCCTATAGGTATTTCGGCGACGCTGGAGGTCCTCACATAGTGTGAGGACGTCCAGCGTCGTATAACACACTTTTCGTGTTCTAAGAAAATGGAAGTCCCTCTAGTGGCTGTCTGATAGACAGCCACTAGAGCAGGACTTAACCCTGCAAGGTTATTATTGCAGTTTATGAAAGGGTTAAGGGTAGTAGGAGTTGGCACCCAGACCACTCAAATGGACAGAAGTGGTCTGGGTGCCTGGTATATCCCTTTAAGTGTCAAATTCTTTCCTCCGTTCTATAAGAAAATAAAATGGAGAACCATAGTGCTTACTGTATATAATACTTTAATAAAGGTTTTGAATTAAAAAGCACTCACAATTTGCACGGTCCTACAATCCAGTCAGTGGATGTAAGTTTGTAAGGTGCCGCGTGCGTTTCACTGCTCTCCCCTTCTGCGTTCCAATACAACTCGGTAGTTTAGCAATTTGCGATAGAGGCCGAAAAGTGTCCTTAAGCGTTTCGTGAGTAGAATCTCACGTCATCAGAGGCAGGCATCCATTCAAAGCTTTTGGGGAAATACTTCCATCTTGAGTTCTCTGCAGTACAAGGCTAAATAGGGTCCTAAGATGGGGCACCTGTGACAGGGAGGGGTGCAGAACCAAACTATATATTCCAACAGTGTCTCTATGAGCATTCAGCTATCTTTTTCCATATCTGTTTGTATCCTGTTCCTTGTTTGTGTAATCTCTTCTCTTAACTTTGTGGGCCATTCTTTTTACGTAGCCATATTTCTAACATACAGTCAAACATGACACTCAACAAACCCCTAGCTAGTTTAGGTATTTCAAGTGTTCCAGCTCAAGCACACCTGCTGTAACTAATGAAGCCCTTGCTTAGTTGCATCAGGTGTGTTTGAGGCAACACCTGTTTTGCGTATCTGTGCTGTTGTGGGGTATTCTATTGAGGGGTTGAATCATTTTGAGACTGGAGAAGTCATAAGTTGCATTTTCAGTTGAATTTGGGAAACCACTTGGAGCATTTGTTGTGTTGAGCTATTTCAATTGCTTTTGTTTGATTTGTTCATTGCAAATAGATGGAAGTCTATAAATTGTGACCATAAACCTGATTTGGGGGTTGAATAATTTTGATTACAACTAGATTTTTGTATATATTTCTTTATATCACTGTGGTGGTTTTCGTCTCAAATAATGTGATAACATTGTGAATCAGGGTTCCCCCTGGGAGTATGCCCATCTTTTATTTATTTTATATATTTCTTGCCTCACTATTTAGTTGGCAACAATAAATATCTGCATTCTTTAAACAAAGTCACTGGTTTTATGAATCTACTATGTTAAGTCTATATAGTCCAATTATCATATTTATAGTATTATTTATTTGCAATATCACAGTTACCAGTGAATATATTATTTAGTATTTTAGTAAGTAACTTTTTCTAGTTTAGCAATGAAGATAGTAGGAATCTCCTAAATACGGGAATGTGAAATTTGTGGAAAGTTTCTTAAGACATTGCAGTACTTTTTCATTTTATTGAGTCGTGGTCACAGATATGTGCCCTGTAAGGTTCTTCATGATAAATTAAGGGTAACATTATTTAAGGACAAAGAATGACTACTATTTTGCCTCCTACAATTTCACATATAGTTCTCGGTTGATTGAGAGGAGAGCTGGTTTTATGAAACTAAATTAGCAATTTTTAGCCTGCAAAATACATACTGTAGTCACCTTTCATTGACCCACTTCAACCATTAATATTATTGCCGTGTCACTCTTTGACAAGACATAGTCTTGTGGTCAAGGAAAGTCTCATCTTGCAATTGTAGCTGTGTTACAATGAGAACTCCTAATTATGTAAAGAACCAGAGTTAGTCAAACAATGACCCACTCAAATAATGATTACTGCTCAAGGATAACTTTGCTGTACATTATGATTTTCTATGATGATTTTTTTTGTCTCACTTATATTTTATTTTCTTCCCATTACTACATTGTATTATTCCCACAGCTGTGTATCATTTTGAAATATTCGTAATTAAAATTCACTCTCATCTTCATGCACTTCATTGACACTTGAACTAATACATTATTTTGTCTATATTTCCTCTTTAATAATTGGCTAGCTAGTCCAGTTTAGAAGAAAAATTGTCCCTTTATTCTATATACTTTTATTCAGTTTATAATATCTGAACTGCTGGAAGATTTTCAGTCAGTCACTGCACGGCTTTAAAAATCATAACAAATTTCTACTTTAAGAAAATGGATGGGATAAAGCAAATACATATCTATATATGTCAAAAAGAGAATCAAAACTGCTATTGTGGCACAAGATTGTCAGATATTACCCAATCCTTGGGTGCAAACGAAAGATCGACAAATGGGTAGAGTTTTGTTTTTTTTCTCTCAGTCAAGCTATGCTAAAATTACTTTATCATCTAATAAGAATAGTTTTAATAGTCCTATTAAAGTTTGGATGAGGCTGTGAAGAATTGTAAATGCTGGATCAGGTAGAAGGGAGGAAGAGACAGGAAATTGGAAAATTTTAATTAGTGATACTAAAAAAACTGCAGGTATTTAAATGTGCATGGGGATTTAGAAAAGTGTGCAAGTAACTGTTTTTTTTTCTTTGTTTTTTTACATGAAATTCAAGAACTGACCGTTCACTTGCTACCTAATATATCCCAGGGTTTTTATTGGTATGTATTGGGGCTGATGTGTGCTATGGTCATTGCTGCCGCCTAGGAATAGTGGGAGTTTGAGTGCAGGGCTTAATTTTGTATGCTTTAATTTCATGTGTTGAAAGAAGGAAAAATAGGCAAGTGAAAAACTGTGAGTAATTTAAGAAGGGCCAAACAGTAAAGGCTAGACAATTGGGTCAGAGCTCCAAACTTTTAATCTCCGCTTAATATAGCTCATCATTTGTGATTGGATGTTTACCCCATGTCTAAATATTTCAACCAGTTAGCTACGGGCAACACAGCTGCAGTAATAGATAAATGGCCATTAATCCAAGGTGTTGGCCATGCACTCTCTACATTATGTCTTATCTGACAAAGACTTATTGCAAGCATTTTATAACAAACAAAAGTGCTTATTCAGGATCGGGTCATCATTTACAGTGGACAAAGTAAAAGACTGACAGTGGGACCAGCAGTAAAAAATACCTTTTGGTTTGTACCCTGATTACACACTATTTATTAACTAGTGTACAATATGGATACATTATTAGTCTGTGCAAAATTATAATCTGACCCCATGCTGCTTAACCCCCACATACAATTACTGATTTCAGTTTTGCTTTTAGAGCCCACGGCCTAGCACTCACCAATCGTAAATTCTGAAATGGAAATCAATGTTAAGCTAGACAAATGGATACTTTGTGTTGGGCAAAATACCTTTTACATTCTGTTCACATGCTGTGATAGGCAGGAGAAATGGGTGCCTCCATTTTGACCCATTTTTTTGGTAAAGTAACTTCAAACTGTAATTCAAGTGAAAATGTGAGATTGACGAAACTATCAGATGCAAGCTATTTACTGGAGTTGTTTAGATGTTAGAGTGTGAATGGATACCACGTTGTAGCTGACATGTTGTTAAATATCACTGTGCTGAGCGGAGTCTAGTATCCAGGCTGAGTGGATGTGCCAAGACCAAGCTCCTGCGCAAAATACTCGATTTCAGGGGTAAATACCCCAATAACTGGCACAAATCCACTCTAGAGGGGTAGAGTCATACTGGGGACACCCGGGCGCAACTGTGGATACCCGAATCATAAGCCTGACCACCCGAGAACCCAAACGGCGGTTATCGAGGCCTACAGGACAGTGTGCAGAGGAGAGACGGCCGCTCTCCTCGCTCCTTACCTGCTGCAGACTCACCTCAACCCCCCCACCCCCCAGGACCGGTGGGGGACGTCCCGGTCCTCGCTGGGAGCCCGGAGCGACACATCTGCATCGATAGCCACCCAATAGACGAGCTCCAGGGCCGGCGACACACGAGGCACATACAAAATGGCAGCTGAGTACTCACTACGACCACAGCTCCAGCTCGCCACCCTAAAGCAGTTCCCTGACAGCAGCACCCAATGAAGTGGGAGAAACAGTCGATGAAGAGGGAGAAACCCTAGGCGCAGCACCCGAGCGCCCATCAACACACACCATCCACGATCTGCCACCGACTCTCTCACGGGCCGTCATAACGGATAGAGGAAGCAAAAAAAACACTCCTCGACAAGGCTTCACCGGCATCTCCGGGCCCGACCTGAAGCTCCAACCACCTGGAAGGTACGCTCCCGATGGCGCAGACCGCAACAGCATAACACCGGACCGGCTGCACAGGGGCCTACTCTGACATATATCGCAGTGAGACCCGAATTTCCTGACTGAGAGGCTGAGGGACAGGACGCACATAGACTTCAGGATCAACCTATGGGCCTCATACAAGGGTACACCACCATGGGGAACAACAACATGCCAGTTGCAGGCATGGGCTAAGTGACTTTTGACATACCTAATAGGCACCCAGCTTGCTGGAGTAGTTAAAAGGATAACTGTTGAACATTTTTAGTTTAACTCAGCGAACACCACACACCCACACATGTACTGGCAACTTGTCACCAACTAACTTTGTGCCGCCATACATGATTGCCTAGCATTATATGAGCCTACGTCCACATATATCTTTTCCTCCCACTCAAGCACCTAGCACGCATGTCTCAAACTTTACTCTCATGTAGCTACTCGCATGTCCAAATAATACATACCGACCACATAGTCTACACTACTTCATATAAGGACATGTATGATAACACTATGACCCAAATACTCAACGTACGTTTCAGCCTGTTAAAATGTAAGTATATTCTTGAATTGTCTAAGCCTGTTTAAATACTACCAAGTTGTTGAACCTGACTGTCAAACCTCTTAATAATTTAACATACAAAAGTGTGCAAGTACTAACACATACCCTATTGTTACAACTGTTTTTGAAAAGCATGAGGAATGCCGTCGGGGTACCACATGCTCATTTGTTATATCTCAATGCACTGCAAAAATAAAGAATAAAAAAATATATATATATCACTGTGCTAAAAGTACGAAGAGAGACAGCAGCTCTTGGTATAGGTAATCAGATGGATTTAAATGGATTCCTTATTATTTGCAGAGTCTATGTGTGGGCCAACTATTTTTGGTACAGTACCTTTTCTTCAGTGTAAGTGGACATTTGTTTCAGGGAGACGGCCACGTTGCTCTTAATTAGTATGATTTATTAACGAGATTGCCGTCCAGATATAATTTTACCAGGGTTAATATTAAATATATATATATATATATACAATAAATAACATGAGGCAAATATTATTTATATACACAACCAATAAACGTATTCATTTTTGCCTTCCTACATCCTATTGGCAAAATGTGAGGACATATCATTGCAATAGTACTTGAGATTTGAGGGGGGAAAGGGGCTAGCTATAAAACATTAGCAGGAAAAAAAACATGAATTATTTCATCCTATGCAAAATGTATTCTTATGTTGTCATTGTTCACAATATTGTGATGGTTTGGTACATTTTCCTCCATTCTATAATGTCTTCAAAGAGCACCAAACAGCTTTCATTTAACATGCACAAGATTGAAAATCTGCTTTTTTCTGTAACTGGAATGTATTTTATTCGTGTAATGAAATGTTGATTTTAGTTTTTTCGCCATCCAGAGGTTGTTGACATTGAAATATCATTTTCGTGAGCCAAAGTGAGGTAAAAAAAACATATTCGGCTCAAATGTAATAGGCTGCATTTGTGAATGTCATTATACTGTGTTCTGGTTTTTCAAGAGGTGATACATCTAGAAATGTCCCCCTAAACGGTCTGAAGGCTTTATTTACTAAATAGTTAGTGAATAAAAAAATGTAATTTAAAAGAATTGATTGTGAAATAGCCAACTGGGAAATATAGCTGTGCTTGAGAATTTATTCCAAGTCAAAATACAGTAATCATCCACAACATTAAAACCACCTACCTAATATTCTGTAGGTCCACCTCATGCTGCCAAAACAGCTCTGATGTATGGAGGCATGGACTCCACAAAACCTCGATATGTGTCCTTTGTGATGCGCTGTGTTCTGACACCTTTCTATCATGGTTGGCATTACATTCTTCAGCAATTTGAGCTACAGTAGCTCTTCAGTGTTATCGGACCAGACAGATAGCATTCGCTCCTCACATGCATCAATGAGCTTTGAGAGCCTATGACTCTGACGCCGGTTTACCACTTGTCCTTCCTTGCACCACTTTTGGTAGGTACTAACCACTGCATACCGGAAACACTCCACAAGACTTGCCATTTTGGAGATGCTCTAACCAGTCACATAGCCATCACTATTTGGCCATTGTCAAAGTCACTCAGTTCTTTTTGCTGGACCATTTTTCCTGCTTCCAACACATGAAATTAAAGAACTGACTGTTCACTTTCTGCCCTATATATCCCACTGCTTGACAGGTAACATTGCAATAATATAATCAATGTTATTCACTTCACCTGTCAGTGGTTTTAATGTTGTGGATGATCCTTGAATATTTGCCTCTGCTCTTTAAATGTGGCTGTCAGTTCACTACAAATAAATGTTTAGTTAAAATCTAATTTAGATATTTAAACTATTTTTGCTATTTTTCTTTCAAAGCTTTTGCTACTAGCAACATACTAAAAGGAACCATTCTAAAATAATTTGAATACCTACAATCAAGGGGAGGTGTGGGTCTCTAAGGCATTCATGGTACCATAATCACTTCAGAGCTCTGTAATCTCTGCAAAGCCTGCAGTGTTCCTTTAAGATGTTTGCCTAATGTGACACACTTGTCTTTGTATCATGTATTATACTTTGATGTAAAAATAAAAATGTTTTTTTTTTTCTAATTTCAAGTCCCTTAACAAGCAATGAAAACATTTTATCAACCATCAAAAAAAAAATCAACAATGGACATACTAAATAAATTTTAATTAGATATTTTGCCAAAGGACAGCACTGCATATTAAAACTGGGCATAAGCATCCTGATTATATGTACAAGCAATGACATCAATTAAACCACATCCACTTTGTAGCAATAAGCCAAGCATCAGATCAAAGAGGAGAAATGGTTATTAGTGAGGTCAATTGAAAACAGATATGCATTTGTTGAAGAATTTAATGTCATGGACATTAAACTAACCATAATTAGCTAGTTATTTCAAATCTGAAAATATCAGAAAACACAATTTAGCTCACAACTAAGCTTATTCACGTGTCTGTATATTGCTTGTACGTCTGTTAATTTGGTACCTACAGTTACCTACAGTACCTCATTAGGTTCCAGAAGTAAAAAACTGTATTTCAAATAATTTAACCAACTTCTAGTTATTTGTACCCCCTCCACCAAATATTTTGATAAATACCACAAATTTCCTGTATTTTTCTGCCCATTGCAGGTTGTGGTCTGTCTGACGTCATGGATGTACCTAATATTTCACCACTCACAAAGCCATGTAATTAGAAACATATTCATTTATTTGATGTGTTTTACATTGTGTGGTAATGCCTGTAGGGGGGCACAAAGGACACCATAACAACTTTATCAAAATTAAATTGTTATGGTACCAGGAGGTCCCTGTTGCTTCCTTATCTTTAAGGGTTAAACTTTTCACAAATGGTTTAACCCCAAGTCTGCTCTGCAGAGCCATTTCTCCCTGTCCCTGCCCACGTCCGCTCTCCGAAATTCTTCTAAAAGCGTAGCTCTTTATACATAAAAATGACTTGAAAATAATACGTATGTTTATCAACCCGTTTTTAAGAGTCGGAAGCTATTGATTGGCTTAGAGTGTCAGCTTACTGCTCTAGGCCAATCAACTGTGCTGCTTTTAGAAAAATGTTGATAGAGACAGATAGAAACAGCGCTACTGAGCAGACTTTGGGGTTAAACCGTTCGTGAATGAATCCCAACATTAGGGATGCTCCAGGGACCTTCTGGCAGTGAAGCTGTTGTGGTGCTCTGAGTGTTTCTTTAACCCCTTAAGGACACATGACATGTGTGACATGTCATGATTCCCTTTTATTCCAGAAGGTTGGTCCTTAGGGGGTTAAAAAAGAAAGGATTGCAAGCTTGCTAACACGGTTAATAAGACATGTGGACAGATTCGGTCAAAAGAAAGGTAGGATTGTTTGACCTTAGAAAAAGGAGGTGTTAAGAGGAGTATTGCTATTAATTAATTAAAGTGGAATAGTTAGCACATTTAACCTTGAATCCTGAACTACCCTGCACTCGTTGATTACTGACAGAAGGGGAATGCATGCTAATTGCAACTAAGGATTACATGTGTTAACCATCTATTGTTACTTTTCCTGGATTTTGAATTCATGTATTTTTAATCTCTGCAGTAAAAGGTTGTTGATGTGTTTTGTTTCCTTGGATTGAGTGACAGCTGTTTTGTTGTCATTCACCCCATCGCCCATGTTAGTATCCACAGAACATATCACTCACAGGGTTGTAATTCATGTAAGTGGTAAGTATTGCTGTCAGAACCGCACAATAATGTATAATCTTGCTGATGTTTACATGTATTCGTTAAAAATATGTCGTAATGAATTAAGAATTTAAATTGCAATATTTTAGCACAAAGTTCTCATTTGAAAATATTCTCCAACTCAACTACAGTCAAATCTTGGATGTGTTCCTCTAAATTTGCAGTTTGCTGCATATCATGTTTAGTGGATGTTAGAACAATTGAGGGAGCATTCGCAGTAAATAAATACATTTCCATTAAGTAAAATTAGAATTGTAACACTTAATTACAATCACAACTAATGGCTTGTTTCCATTTGCCTGTGGCTATTGTTGGCGGCTGATTCCCAACTGTGAAATTTCACCATCAGTAACAGGGACTTACCAGCTTCTTTTACTACGGATTCCGTAGAGTGTAATGGGAACCATTTACCGCTCCTTTGTGACTGGTTACCACCTGGTTTCCAAGATTGAGTCTACCAACATTTAAAACCTGTCTCCATCTGGTAGAAACAAAATTTAAAAATAAAAAAAGTTAAGAACTGCAAAGGTTCCATACATCTAACAGAGAGACACAATCGTCTCTCTATTAAAACAATAAAAAAAAAAAAGTATGGAGCCCTCAATAACACCACGTAGGAGGCCAAAGAGAGGCTTAGGTTTGGCTAGGTTCGTGTTATTATGACAGCTGACTTTTTTCATCAGTTGCAGCAAATAATTACTAGCGGTAAACCACATAAAAATTAATGATGGGATTGAAAACTTGTTGGTAATTTGTAATCACTATTTCCCTTAGTCTTTAAAGGGACTCTATAGTCTACATATAAAAGCAAGAAAGACAGGTCCCCCAGCCTTCCTTCTTGCTTTTATATGTACTTTCAAATCTAAAAAATAATTTTCGATGCTTTTTTATATTAAGAACTTACCTCCATTCCAGCGCCGAGCTCCCAGCCATGCCGCACCGCCTTTTTGGTCAAAATGACGAAATCGCGGGGCCCAATAGGACGCTTCTCTGAGAGAAGCGTCATTGCTCCCTTGTGCGCATGCGCGACTTTGCCACACATGCACACAGACTTCAGAGGGAGGCATTCATGCCGCCCTCTTAAGTCCTGAGCGCACTACCGCGCAAGCGCGCGGTGTGCGCGGCCGCAAGCTGAGCTGACTGACAGCTCAGCTCGCAGTTTTTACCCGCCCCCTCTCCTCTCTGACAGGCTGGAGAGAGAAGGCGTGCACACAGTGCCTTCTCTCTCCTGCACACGTCAGACGTATCTTAATACGTCTGACGTGTACAGGGCCTTTTTAGGGCCCTGCATGATAGGAAGTCCCACTGGTGGCCGTCTGAGTGACGGCCACTGGATGTATTCCTATCAATCAATGTAAACACTGTATTTTCTCTGAAAATACAGTGTTTACATTAGATTGCCTGCAGGCAGGGCCGGCCTTAGGGGTGTGCGAGCTGTGCGGCCGCACAGGGCGCCATGGTGCAGGGGGCGCCCTGCGGCCGCATAGCTCACACGGCATGTCTGTTAGCCGCAATGCTAACAAGACATTTGCCTTGGGCGGCATTTTCCAGGGGGCGGCAAAAAAAGCCGCCCCCAAATGCCCAAGGCAAATGTCTTGTTAGCCTTGCGGCTAACAGACATGCCTGGCTGCTGGGCGGTCGGGCGGCGCTGTCGGGCGGCTGGCGAGGGAGCACTTCCTCTGAGCTGTATGCTCAGCTCCCTCGCGCGCCGCAGAGTGAGGCTGGGAGCCGGAATATGACGTCATATTCCGGCTCCCAGCCTCACTCTGCAGCGCGCGAGGGAGCTGAGCATACAGCTCAGCGGAAGTGCTCCCTCGCCAGCCGCCCGCCCAGCCCAGCAGCCACTGGACCACCAGGGAAGAAGAGTCCCCCCCCCCCCCCAGCATTCCCAAAGGTAAGGAGGCTGGGGGGGGGGTCTAAATAAATGTTAAAAAATGTGTTAATGTGGGTGTGTGTGTGTGTATGTTAGTGTGTATGTTAGTGTGTGTCTGTGTGTATGTTAGTGTGTGTGTATGTTAGTGTGTGTATGTTAGTGTGTGTGTATGTTAGTGTGTGTGTATGTTAGTGTGTGTATGTTAGTGTGTGTGTGTGTATGTTAGTGTGTGTCTGTGTGTATGTTAGTGTGTGTGTATGTTAGTGTGTGTGTGTGTGTATGTTAGTGTGTGTCTGTGTATGTTAGTGTGTGTGTGTGTATGTTAGTGTGTGTGCGTATGTTAGTGTGTGTCTGTGTCTGTTAGTGTGTGTCTGTTAGTGTGTGTGTGTGTATGTTAGTGTGTGTCTGTGTATGTTAGTGTGTGTCTGTTAGTGTGTGTGTGTGTGTGTATGTTAGTGTGTGTCTGTGTCTGTTAGTGTGTGTCTGTGAGTGTGTTTGTCTGTTAGTGAGTGTGTGTGTCTGACTGTGTGTGTGTGTGGCTGTCTGCCTGTGTGTGTCGGTTTGCCTGTGTGTGTGTGTGAGACTGTCTGCGCGTGTGTGTGTGTGACTGTCTGCGCGTGTGTGTGACTGTCTGCGTGTGTGTGTGACAGGGTGTGTGGGAAGGGGTGAGAAGTGGGGGAGGGGGGGACGGGGAGGGGGGGGCGCTGTGAAGATTTTTTGCACAGGGCGCCCAAATGCCTAAGGCCGGCCCTGCCTGCAGGGAGCTATAGATCTCACCTGAACAAATACATTAAGCTGTAGTTGTTCAGGTGACTATAGTGTCCCTTTAACAAGAAATAGCTATTTCATTTTCAGAAAATGTATCTTTAGTTGTAGAAGGTCTTCTGGGCTAAAGGTAAAGCTACAAGACGTGTGTTATGTTACTGTTATACACAGGTAAACTAACTTATACAAGGGTGAGTTAACATATTCAAACTCACTCACATGTATAGAGCCAATTGGATAGGTTCAAATCACTCTGGCAGACCTATTCTATGGTGACACTGTCCCTCTTCTGTCTTTTGTTGAATATACTCAAAAGGGAAACAATAAAACAAAAGGAAGCAGCAGCCTCTGGTGAAGTATGTCAGGGAAATATAAAGTGACTCTGTGCACAATCTTCTTAAGGAGCCACAAAACTTGGCTCCAAGTGAAATATCCTTGTGTCACTTATCGGGGACACAACGCTCTCTTTACATTTGAAGTAGATTCTGAAGATGGCACTAGACAATGTTTGGCAAATAAGTGCAAGGATATTTATTAATACATATAGAAGCTTAAAAAAACAATAAAAAAACAATGTATAATAAAAGTCTAATGTGCTAGATCTTCCTGAGACGCGTTTCGCAGTTTTCCATGGCTTTCTCAATCAGTTGAATTTCAACCATCCAGACGCAATCCTATTGGTCCGTCCTGCCTCTTAACGTCCTATCACGGGCCTCCGATTTCGTGGGAGTTCATTACACCAGCTGATTCCTATTATCTTCCTCAATTGACGGAAGTGTTGCGGTATACTTCCCGACCGCGTCACTCATCTTTAAACCCCATTTAGTTTATGGGCAAAAGTCCTGGCAGCCACATAGATGTAGGACTAGACGGAAGTGATGTGACAAGTCCAGCGTCACATCACTTCCAGTTTCGAATCCGTGCAAAAAAGTCAAAGAAAACCCACAATAGTCACCAATAAACGTCACAAATCACCAGAAAAAGTCGTAAGAAGGAAAGAGTTCAGATTAGAGGGTAACACTAGAACTCCAACAACAAGACCCAATAGGCCATATAAAGATTATGAAACCCTGAAAGAAACTAACCCACATAAAGATAGTGGAAATGCTAGACTTTTTAATAGATACACCACCTGGACAGATCACCTGACAGTCAGGATTTTTGGAGTTCATACACGAAAAGGAAATGCAAAGAGATGGCAACAGGATTGAGGTCCCCAGGGAAAAGGAGGAGTTTAGTGGAAGGAGAAGTCGAGGAGGAATACGTGTACAAAAAGGACAGAAGGGAAAGAAACTAAACTCCAGGGGCATTTTCAGCTTAACCAACAGAGAATTAACCACATCACAGAACAAATTGCTACAAAAAGGATTACAATTCGCCCCAACTAAAGGCATAGACAGATTTAACACATAAAGATTGTGTTTGAAAAAGTTTTTTAATGAAGCACCCTCATAAAATCCAAGCAAAAGGTTCATCATTTATCCATACAGAATTGAAGGAGGGATCAAAACTTTTCAGTAGGTCATGCATTTTGGGGAAGATGGTTACATGGGGAAAGAAAAGCCTTAAAAGAACTGAGAGATGACACCACTCTCGTAGTTAAACCAGCTGATAAGGGAGGGGGGGTCGTTATTATGGAAAGGGAGGATTACATAAATGAGGCATTGAGACTGTTGGGGTACACTAATACTTATAAAGGGCTAACTAAGAACTCCACCGGTGATAGAAAATAAATGATAACAAATTCATTGATAAGGGTAAAGCCTTAGGTATACTCAATAAAAAGGAAGCTGAATTTTTAAACATGCCACATCCCAGAATTCCTGTTTATCACTTGCCTAAAGTGCATAAGTATAGAGAGAACCCCCGGAAGACTTATTGTCTCAGGAATTAGATCCATATCAAGTAGACTCTCTCAATATATAAACCAGTTTCTACCTACGGTACAGAGAGGTGTCAGTTACCTTAAAGACACCATTAACTCCTTGCAGGTTCTAAAAGATATAAAGTGGGAAGATGGTTATTTTCTGGTGAGAGTGGATGTAAATTCATTGCGGTGGCATTCCCAAATGCTAAGGGGAATGCCGCCGGTCTCTTACCATTCCGGCCGACGCCCGCTGGGCCTCTCATGCCCAGGAGCGGTCTGGAATGGCGGGCATGTCTCGGTCCGGCGGAATTCCCATGCGGTTATGGGAATGCCGCCCATACTCGCCCCTGGTGATAGCTCCTCCTCCTCTCACAACGGCCGAGTCTGTAAACATTGGAGATGCCAGCCACTGCAACTTTGTTAGATTTAAGAGTTTTTTAATTAACCCTTAAAGTGCCATATCATGATTGATCTGTGGGAGTGCCACACACACAAGCCCACGAACACATGACTCCATGCAGCCAATCAGGGAGTGCCTTAGACTATTTAAACCTGTTTTGTCCATTTCTCTGTGCCCTGTTGTGGTTTCCATTGTGGTTATCCGAGAGCGCGTTCCTGGTATTGATTATAGTGTTTTTGATCTTGGCTTCCCTTCTGACTATCTGATCTCTGTATTCCTTGACCTTTTGGCTTTGCTTCTGACTATTCTGTATTCTCCATTCCTTGACTCGTGGCTTGTTCGTGATTTCTGCGTTCTTGTCTTTATCCTGTCTTGTGGTTTTTTTCCTTTATACATTAAATCTGACCATTCTAAGGCCCGGTAATACATCTTAGGATTTTCCTTTATATCTACTTAAATTCTGCGTGTTGGGCATCAGCTATTCCTGACAACGCTACTATAACACATGAAAAGGGCTGTTTCCTGAGTCCCAGATAGAGTTTATTGTTAAAGGGATCCAATGGATCCTAAATAACAGCTATTTTTGGTTCAATGGATTGTTTTACCTCCAGTTATGTGGTACGGCAATGGGGACCAGGTTTGCACTTCTTCATCTTAATATGTTGAACATGGAATTTTAAAAACCAGTACATTTTTTTAAGAAGGTTGATGTGAACAGTAGCTGTCACTTATCACCCTGGCTTTTGAATGCCCCTAAGGCTCAGATATTAAGAATCAATCGAAATCGCACTGATTAGAAAACATTTCAAGAACAGGCACTTAAGATTATGGGGGATTTAAAAGAAAAAGGATATAGTGATGCGTTATTAAAGAAAGCACATCAAGCAGTGGAATCCAAAGATAGGAACTCATTAATGGAATATAAAACTAAAACGGAAGGAAATAACAATGACCAAGTAGCATTTTAATTGTCGTAGTCACAATTTTAAGAGAATAATCCATAAATATTGGCCAATTTTGAGGGGTGATGAAGCACTCAACAAGATACTCCCGAATAAACCCCTAATTATTTATAGAGGGGTTCCAAACTTAAGGAGAAGTTTAGTCCAAAACCAGACAAGACCAAAAATGCATAAACAGTTTTTTAATGAACAGAAAGGTTTTCATGGATGCAGATATTGTGGGGCATGTAAAAACACTTACAGTAAAAAGCGTCGTGTAAGATAATTTAACTATCCATGTAATGAAAATTAGTCATTCTCAATAAAACTAATGCTTACATGTTACTCCAAGAGAGTGATTATTCTTATCAAATGCCCGTGTGGGTTAGTCTACATAGATCGTACTACGCGTATGTTAAATGTAAGGATACAGGAACATGTGTGTAATATAACAAATGGATATGACAAACATAGCCTATCCTTACATTATAAATTGAAACACAATTTTGTGTCACTTTACACCACTCCCTCTAGCATGTAAACATATTGAGCAGGGCCCTCATTCCCTTTGTTCCTGTGTGTCCAACTTGTCTGGTTACAACTACATGTTTGTTCGTGCACCCACTGAAAATACGCTGCAGAATTTGTTGGTGCTATATAAATAATAACATAATAATAACATAATAATAACAATAGAGACCCCAGTAATTTGATATTTATGGGGATACAAAAAGTGGAGGCAAATTGGAGAGGTGAAGACATGATTAGAAAGATGGGCCAAATGGTGATGAAATGGATCTTTAATCTAAATATCCTAACACCCTATGGCGTCAATAATGACTTCGAACTCTGCCACTTTTTGTAAAATACAATAGAAACAGAGTGTTGGGAAAATTGAAAATCTGGTGCTGCTATCACCTATGTGCACCACTCAACACATATACAAGTGAAACAAAGTGAAATATAAAATGGTGAGAGCACTCTAAAATATTTAAAATTACCAATACTTCATAGGGCTTATTCCTAAAAAAATGAGATAAAAAGACCATAGGGTTATACAGTAAAACGCTAATATTAAAACACCTCTTTTTTGGTCAAACTCACATTTGTCTGAGTCACTTAAAAGCTGACTCAGACTAAACAGCAGAGAAGAGCATCTATGTTGGTGGATGTCTGTTTAGAATTCGGGATACTTCCTTTAGTGCCACACGGTAACCACTCCAAAGGACCCAGGATGCAGGATCACTTTAAAGTTGATTTATTTGCACATAAATAAAAAATTCATTAAAAAACAGGATAAGTCCACCAAGAATATCGCCACCACAGGATAAAAAACAGGATAAGTCCACCAAGAATATCGCCACCACAGGTGGCGATATTCTTGGTGGACTTATCCTGTTTTTTATTGAATTTGTTATTTATGTGCAAATAAATCAACTTTAAAGTGATCCTGCATCCTGGGTCCTTTGGAGTGGTTACTGTGTGGCACTAAAGGAAGTATCCCGAATTCTAAACAGACATCCACCAACATAGATGCTCTTCTCTGCTGTTTAGTCTGAGTCAGCTTTTAAGTGACTCAGACAAATGTGAGTTTGACCAAAAAATAGGTGTTTTAATATTAGTGTTTTACTGTATTACCCTATGGTCTTTTTATCTCATTTTTTTTAGGAATAAGCCCTATGAAGTATTGGTAATTTTAAATATTTTAGAGTGCTCTCACCATTTTATATTTCACTTTTTGTAAAATATAGACTATGTTTGTCTGCCCGATATAGTTGGACACCACAGTGGTTGCTGGTCACATAGATACCAATTGAGATACAAATGAAACTGGACAGGACATGGTTATTATTTTTATTTATATTTTTGTTATATATGTATTTTCTATCTCATATATGTGTTTTTATTATGTAGTTAATTAACACATCAAGACTTATTTTAATTATTGTGGTTTATTATATTTTAAAAATACTATTGAATTATGTATTTGACTAATTGATTGATACACACTTTCCCTCTTTTTCCCCTTCTATATATAACCAGACCCGCTGGGCCCGTCACATCATTTCCATATAGCTCTATATCTATGCGGCTGCCAGGACTTCTGCCCACAAACTAAATAGAGTTTAGAGATGAGTGACTCGGTCGGAAGTATACTGCAACACTTCCATCAATTGAGGAAGATAATAGGAATCAGCTGGTGTAATGAACTCCCACTGAATCGGAGGCCCGTGATAGGACGGTAAGAGGCAGAGAGGACCAATAGGATCACGTCTGGATGGTTTAAAATAATCCAGACTCAGGAAGTAGATTCAACTGATTGAGAAAGCCACGGAAAACGGCTGAACGCGTCTCAGGACGATCTAGCGCCTTAGACTTTTAAATTTATATTGTTTTTATTGTTTTTTTTAAGCTACTATATGTATTACTAAATATCCATTCACTTATTTCCCAAACATTGTCTGGTGCCATCTTCGAAATCTACTTCAACTGTAAAGAGAGGGTTGTGTCCCACCTAAGTGACACAAGGCTATTTCACTTGGAGCCAAGTTTTGAGGCTCCTTAAGAAGGTGAGCAGTTTATTTAAAAGATTGTGCACAGAGTCACTTTATATTTCCTGACATACTTCACCAGAGGCTGATGCTTCCCTTTGTTTTATTGTTTCTCTTTTGAGTGTATTCAACAAAAGACAGAAGAGGGACAGTGTCCCCAAAGAACACATCTGCTAGAGTGATTTGAGTCTATCCCATTGGCTCTATACTTGTGAGTGAGTTTCAATAAACCACTTTGTCACACTCTTGACTTTATTGCCCCATATTGTGTTATAGTTCTTATTATATATGGCATCCCATATTGCATAAGGTGAGTGTGTTGTATTTTATATTCTCTTAGCGCTCCACTGTATGCACTGGTGGTAGCATAACCAATTGGCACATTTGTTCACCTTGTTTTATTCTGTGTGTAGTTGGGGAGAAACTCACATAAGGGTGGTAGCAGCTTTAATATAGAGAGTTTTAATTGATTGTAAGCGCAAGGTTTGCACAGATTTCTGTACTTTTTGTGTGAACATATATTGGTACACATTGCATTTAATGTTGTATAAATGTAATATTAGTAGGGGAAAGAGCTCCGTTGACATGAAGACTTACTGTACTTTAAACATCTCACTTGGAAAATATGGCATGTTTAGTAAGAATACTTGGATGTCCACCAATAATAAATGATGCCCTCATTATTGTCCTCCTTTGCTTCTTGCTGTTTTTGGATTATGTCCAACTGTTTCCATTTTTTAATTGGTGTGGGACTTCTCTGCATCCAAAGCACCCATAATGTCATGCAAATGATAATCCAGTCCAGACAATGCAAGTTGTGTTTTGCGTAAAATACACATAAAACAAACAGGGCGTTGATGCAGTAAAGGTTATCTTTCCTGACTAGTTTACTAGCATTCTAAAAATATGTTTTACCTAAGATCTACAGACTTGTCCTCGTAATTCATGTTTAACATTAGTGATGTCCCGAACGGTTCGCTGGCGAATAGTTCCCGGCGAACATAGCATGTTCGCGTTCACCACCGCAGGCGAACACATGCGATGTTCGGTCCGCCCCCTATTCTTTATCATTGAGTAAACTTTGACCCTGTACCTCACAGTCAGCAGACACATTCCAGCCAATCAGCAGCACACCCTCCCTAGCAGACCCTTCCACCTACTGGACAGCATCCATTTTAGATTAATTCGGAAGCTGCAACCATTTTATTTTATTTTTTTAATTTATTATTATTATTTTTTTTTAGTGCATATAAATGTTACAAGCAGATAATCCCCCCAGACACTCTGTATTACTGCAGATACTCCCCTCAGACACTCTGTGTTACTGCAGATACTCCCTCCAGACAGCCTGTGTTACTGCAGATACTCCCTCCAGACACCCTGTGTTACTGCAGATACTCCCTCCAGACACTCTGTGTTACTGCAGATACTCCCTCCAGACACCCTGTGTTACTGCAGATACTCCCTCCAGACACCCTGTGTTACTGCAGATACTACCTCCAGACACTCTGTGTTACTGCAGATACTCTATCCAGACACTCTGTGTTACTGCAGATACTCCCTCCAGACATTCTGTGTTACTGCAGATACTCCCTCCAGACACCCTGTGTTACTGCAGATACTCCTTCCAGACACTGTATTACTGCAGATACTCCCCCCAGACACTGACACAGAGCAGAATAGGGACTGATCCCGCTACATAGGGTCACTTGGCAGATATGGATTGACACCTATCCTAAGGATCCCTGATACACACTGACACAGAGCAGAATAGGGAATGTTCCCCCTTCATAGGGTCACTTGGCAGATATGGATTGACACCTGTGCTCAGGGACCCTGATACACACTGGGGGGGGACCTACTGTCCTCCTCCCGCCCCCACCCCTGCGTGGTGGGTGGGGGCCATAAAAATAATGAGGGGGGGACCTACTGTCCTCCCCCCGGCCCCCACCCCTGCGCGGTGGGTGGAGGCCATAAAATAATGAGGAAGAGGACCTACTGTCCTCCCCCCCGGCCCCCACCCCTGCGCGGTGGGTGGGGGCCATAAATTACAATGGGGGGAGGACCTACTGTCCTCCCCCTGCCCCCACCCCTGCGTGGTGGGTGGGGGCCATAAAAAGAATGAGGGGGGGACCTACTGTCCTCCCCCGGCCCTCACCCCTGCGCGGTGGATGGGGGCCATAAAATTAATGAGGGGGGGACCTACTGTCCTCCCCCTGGCCCCCACCCCTGAGCGGTGGGTGGGGGTCCTAAAAAAAAAATAAAGGGGGGACCTACTGTCCCCCCCAGCCCCCACCCCTTAGTGGTGGGTGGGGGCCTTAAATAAAAATCCCCCCCACAATCAAAGGTGACTAGGGGTCCCCAAGCCCCTAGTCAAACCCCCCCCACGCCAAAAAAAGTTAACCCCTACCTACCCCCCTCACCCTAAAAAATAGTGAAGGGGGAATAAAATAACTAACCTGTAAAGAAAAATTCAACTTACCATTTTACGTCTTCTTTTTTCTAAAATCTTCTTTTTTCAGCCCCAAAAAAGGGCAAATAAAAAGCCATAAGAACTTTATGGCACTTGTTTTACTTTAATGTAATGTGCCAAATTAAGTTTTTTTTATATTTGAAACTAGTACAACAGCATAGTGTCTGATTGCCAATGGAAGAATTATCGTTTGCCAATCAAAAAGTGTTAAAAACACCATTTAAATGACAAGTTCACCGTCAGGTAGGTAAACATTTAACCTATGCATGGTACTGGGGAAAGTGTTGGCAAAAATATATGATAAAATACATACTTATTTGAAGATTGCAAGTACTGCTGAAGTTATGCCACATAACACTAGTAGATAACACTCTTTGTCCTCCAGTCCTTCTGCAATTAAAGGAAAACTATAGGATGAGGAATACAAACATGTATTCTTAATTCTATATTGTTTTCCTACCTATGGTGGTATCCCCTAAAGTAAGATCTACTTACCCCATATCCCGCAGCAAGCTGGTGTCTGTGCCAAAGTTCCACCTCCTCGACTGAGGTCACTAAGACTGATGATCTTTGTCAATCCACTATTTCTCCATAGGAAACCTTTGGGATGCTACTGCCGTGTGGTAAAACATTGCCAATCAAATGGTCTCTGACTGAATGGTTGAGTGTCAGAATGACTTTGCCATTCCTGCAAAACACATAGTTAAATGACAGGGACAGTAAAGGATTGTGGGTGCCTACAGAGTCCCTTTAAGTCTCTTTTGAGATTGATTACACATGCGAGACTTATATAAAAAATAAAAAACAGCATACAATCACACATACCCATATGATTTTTTTTTTGCTATTTTGTTTCTAAAATTCAATAAAGTGTTTATTATTATTAAGACAGATCCAGCCTTGCTATTCTTTGAGTACAGCTACCTTTCGTTAGAGCCTTACTGCTATGTAAATCCAAACTTTACAGTGCCATTATTTTTGTCTATACATGAGCTAGCAATTTGACTAGAACAATGTATATATCAAGTATTCAGAATGACATGCACACTTTTAGAAGAACTGTTAAACATGTGAATGTCTATATGATGCTATACTGTATTTTTTTTTCTTTATTTCTGCTCACATACAATGATGTAAATGGGTAGCTTTATTGTATACCTCACACTTACACAGCTGATATGCTTTTGAAATGTTGACATTTAATGATGTGCATCATATCAGCTTGGTCTAAATGTCAATTTTGAAATGATGTTGCATTCATTTAGTCACTGCTTCATGTCAGCCCTATTCATTTAAACACCATTCAAAATTGTCTGCTACCATCATTGTCATGTGTTGAGCATGGTCTGTGTAAGGTTTACAGTCCTTGAGGAGCTCATATTGGGTTAAAGTCTATAAAGTATGTAAAAGTTAGAGCTATAAATCAGGGTTAGAACAGGGTTATGGAAGTTAAGTTTAGAAGTTACAGTATTTATTCACAGGCTATCATATAAAGGATAATGGATTTTTCTTACCCAATGGTTTCCAAACCAGTCCTCCTGACCCACCAACAATCCAGGATTTACGCATTTCCCTGTTTTATTCCAATGGACATACTGGCAAAACCTGGACTATTTGTGGGTCTTGAGGATTGGTTTGGGAAACACTGCTCTAACCTGTACCTAGAAAACTGTAAAACATAATAATACTTACATATTACTTACAATTATCCTGATTCTCCAGATGTCTGTCAAACATGTACACTGTGAAAAAAATTGTTTTAGCCAAATCGATTCTTCTGAAAAAAATAAATAAAATTTGCCCAGGTGGACAGAAATTAATCCATATGGCATTTTGGATGAGATAAAATTCATCCATGTATTAGTTTCTGAAAAATGGATTCAGCCAAACCAAAAACATGCAAAAATTGTACAGTCAGTGCACTGCAAATTATAAATATGGATTTAGTTCTCAGATCAAGTAAGAAAAGTAACAAATAGAGGTAAACCTGAATTAACCTTAATTAAATTCAAATTCTGAGTCGTCTATATAGATTTTCGTAGTATGATATTTCAAACTAACCACTGATGCAAAAAATACAGAAAAATACAGAAAAATTGCAATTTAATTTAATGCAATTACCGTACAGTACATACGTCACTAAACATTTACTCCTACACTACAGAACTCTACATTATCACAAACACTAACTGCTACTCTACAATACAATAAGCCACTGACGTCGTCACTACCCTAAAACTAAATCTAAACCTCTACATTACCCGAATCCTAACTATTAACCTTTACACGACCACAACATTAACTACTAACCCTATACAACCTTTATCCTGAAACAAAACCCCGTTTAGAGATATCACGCAATGCGAGAAAGTTTAGACACAGCGTCTTGACAAGCAATAACATGACTTGTTTTTTTAAAGATCCAAAAAGATAAGAAATATGACTGGTGACAATATATTGATTGAGTTCAATGAAAGGGTAATGAAAACACAGCTCGGTTGAAACTTGACTTAAAGGCCAGTGACAGCTTTCAGTTTGACCCTGCATAGGCCACACAAAAAAAAGTATTTACAATGCGTAAAAATTAATTGAACTTTTGGTCTCTGTATAATGTAGTGCACCTTGTATAGCAGTTGATTTACAAATAATATTAATTTACCATTCATTAGTAGTTCATTAGCCATTAACTGCATTATTTTTCTTCAATGTATAATGAAAAATCATTGAGAGAATAATAAATGCTACATTCATTATACCACATACACATTTATGTCTCCATGTTTACAATAGTTTATTAAGGTGATAATGGAAGGTTGTCATTATCTGAGGTTGCGTAACTATTAGAGGACATAACGAGCAAGGTTAAAGAAATGATTCGCCATTAGACGACTTGTTATGAAAATTCAGAGTACTAATACTCAATATAGTTTTAAAGGTGACTCCTGCGGAAAATCTTAAAATGCATTTTCTATTTCAACAGCCGGCTGTGAGTTGCAGTTAAGTATGTTTACAGCACAGAGATCGGAAATTGACTTGCTAATGGTAACTTTAATTCAGTATCCATTGGTTACTGTGTCATGTGATTTGACATTGAATACAGACAGACAAAGCTGATTAGTGGCATCCAGTTCTGTCCATCTATGTGCATCACTGAACCATCTGGTCATTTATTCACTAATAAGCCCCTAATGGCCCAAATATTCACTAGCCTGTCATTGTGACATGGCATAAAATGCCTACATCTTTCAACTTGCTTTGACATGTTGCTTGTTTCACATCAAAACTCGTCATTTACAGGAAAAGAGCTCAGAGGGTAAAAAAAACTTGACCTAATCGGCAGTGTTAACATACAGACAAAGGCTTTCTTATCTGTAGTCTGACGGAGTGCATGTAAATGGCTAGGAATTCGTTTTGTACATTTTTCTATTCTTACAATACTATATTGTTAAGTCTGTATCCTAATGGGAGATTTTTCTTTTTTCGGTGCTGTAATTCCGAATACTTGTAATATACTTTTTAAAGAAAACAAAGACTAAAAAATTTTGTAAAAGTTTTTTACATTTTTTTTTTTTTACTTTATCAAACACATTTTCAATATTCTTCTTTCTAGGTCTGCATTAAACCAAGTTCCATTTTTGGAATGTTAGATGTGACTTTGTTGTAGACCTCGTGTAGGGTAATCAAAGAGGTTGAATGAAATAATAATGGTCTGAATGGGTGACTAAGGCTCAGTGTGACTTGAGAATAACTGAATAGGCACAACATTCTGATGAATCAGGTGAGTCATTGTCACAGATATGGTAGTCCTTTACACAAATGTATCTCATCATACAATTATGTCAATCGCGCACAAAAGCTGGTTTCCAATAATATATCCATCACCCCGCATATATACGCAGACATCGGAAACATAGAAAATCTAGTGAAAATATACAACAAATGATGGTCTGACTTTCTTATAACTCCCTCACTCTACACGCAGTAGCAAGGCCTACTGAAAACAAAGATATATAAAGACCTTTCAAATGTGAGGGTGGTTTAAGCCATCATGGGCTCCACCAGACTTACCTATTTTGTGGGTGTACGTCGAAGTTGAGAGACCAAAACAAATTTCTCAGGTTTGAGATTTTAATAAAGATGGACTCTTTATTATATTCTATCTATATGTTTCTATAAAATTTCAACTCAACTAATAAAAAAATGATCAGCCTGCTCTTTGATTTATGTTTAGCTTTAATAAAAGGTAAACGAGGGCTAAAGCATCATATTTACAGGTACACCATATGCAAAGTGCAGTCTCGATAGACACCCACTAGCGTGTCTGTGAAAAACTGCTCTAACATCAGATGTCTCGCAGTCAGTGACTTATATTCTGGTGCACATGTGTCACACAAATAATGTGACAATGAAGTGTGCGCATGTAAATAGACAAATAAGCAAACATACAGACACACAAACACTAATTATTTTAACTTCATTTAGCTATTCTTCTCAGATTTGTTCATTTTGAACACTGACTTACATGGTTATTCACTAAAGTGAGAATTCAAAGGGAATTTAAAATTTAAGGCCAGAGTAGCTAAACTGAAAGCGTATCTGACTTAGATACTCATGCCAGCTCTGCAATTTTAACCTTAAATTTGAGATTTATTTTGAATTTGCTTTAAATTCTCACCTTAGTGAATAACCCTGTTAATGGTTTTTCTACCAATAGTATCTTTATTCACTGAAGATTTGCTCCATTCCTAGCCTTGCCATGGTCTCATAAAATCATTAAAGGGACACTATAGCATTAGAAATACAAACCTGTATCCTAATGCCACAGTATCCTTGTACCTACTTGTATTAATGTTCCCCCTCCCCGTGTGCAAAAAATACAATTTTATTTACCTTTTTTCAGTGCTCAGCTCCCTTGGCACTGCTGACCACACTGCCTCCCGCAATGTCATGGAGAAGGCATAGACCAACTATGGGGTTATTGTGGTTTACACAATTTCTTTGCATTCATAACAAGTATATATTACTCAGAAAAACATAAGAAGGTGCGCTATACCTTTAAAATATAAGTGCAGCAAAGTGCTACGTGCAAAAGTGACACATGCAAAAGTGACATAAATGCACAAATAGAAAACAAACTTAGTGAGTTGTATGTTATGTGCACAAATTGCAAGTGAATCTCTGTGTTAAAAGATATAGAAATAACTTACAAAATAAATATCATTCAGTTGTTCCAAATAGGGGACATGGTACATAAAAAAAGAAGAAAAACATAGCATAATACTGTATAAAACTATGCAAAGCAACCCAGAGAATTGAAATAAAACTCACAAGGGAAGAGCAGTGAAAGTCTGCTCTAACTTATCCAGCATGGACTCCACAACACAGGACTTGATGGTAGTGAAAGCAGCAGGACGCCAGCTGAGTAAAACTAAATGATATTTATTTCTTCCAATAAAAAGAAAACTCCCTTTTCCCCATAGAAGGCCAGTGTCCAATACAAAACTTTGAAGAAATAACCGCAACCGCGGTCTCTGCAGTTTGCGGCACTGTAGAAGGCACTTCCAGGTTCGGAGCTCCGTGCGATCACGTGATAACGTGATGACGTCGTATGCGGACGTGATGACGCGTTTCGCCTAGGCAGGCTTCCTCAGTTCACGTCCTTACTTCAGCCAGTTCCTGTCTTATAAAGCCCTTATGGTGGGCATGATAATTGCCAATTATTCAAATGATCCAGTCTAATTCTACTGAAGTCCACAGTAAAAAAAAAGGGGCTTCTCTACTAAATGTTCATTCTGGTAACCCACCATATTGTACATGTAAGTCCAAAATAAAATGCCAAAGAGAAGATATATAACTTGTTATAACCTCAAACAACATGATCAATATACATAGTCATATTACATACAATAGTAGCCAAAATAATACAAATAAAAATGTATTATTGGACACTGGCCTTCTATGGGGAAAAGGGAGTTTTCTTTTTATTGGAAGAAAAAAAGATCATTTAGTTTTACTCAGCTGGCGTCCTGCTGCTTTCACTACCATCAAGTCCTGTGTTGTGGAGTCCATGCTGGATAAGTTAGAGCAGACTTTCACTGCTCTTCCCTTGTGAGTTTTATTTCAATTCTCTGGGTTGCTTTGCATAGTTTTATACAGTATTATGCTATGTTTTTCTTCTTTTTTTATGTACCATGTCCCCTATTTGCAGGGGCGGACTGAGCACTCGGGCATATCGGTCATGGACCGAGGGCCCGATGCTCTGGGGGGCCCGCCTGTGGTGCAGAATGTAATAGCAGCTGGGGAGTTCGGCAGGCTCCCCAGCCAGCCTGCACTCCGTAAGGGGCCCGCATGAACTTCTGCGGGCCCCTTCTGTTAGAGAAGCTTCCCCCCATGGTCGGCCATACTCACAGTTTGTAGCACACTGAGAGACAGCCCAGGGGCCTTATCAAAGACCCTCCAGGCTGCCTCTCACTGTGCCTGTCTAGGCTGGAAGAAAAAAGGAGTAGAGCCTCTGCCCTGAGTTGTGAGCTCTCCATGCAGGCTGCCTGTACCTGATCAGAGCAGCCCTGTGCGGAGCTGCTTTATTAGTGTTTCTGGCAGCGTGCCCGCAGTTCCATGTCCGGCCAGGGAGGGAGCTCTTCTAGAGATTCACATGGCAAGATGGAGGTTGGACTCTCTGCACCACCGTGGGTAAGGATTACCCCCTTCACGGACAAAGGTAAGGTTTAGGGAGAGGGGATACATTATTTAACTTTTTTTAACCTATCCATCCATTCCCCTTTATTCACCAAGCCCCAACACACACCACAACCCCGATCACTCCCTACACACACCACAACCCCTATCACTCCCTACACACACTCCCTACACACACTACAACCCCTATCACCCCCATACACATCCTACAACCCCCATCACTCCCTACACACACCACAACCCCTATCACTCCCTACACACACTACAACCCCTATCACCCCATACACATCCTACAACCCCTATCACTCCCTACACACACTACAACCCCTATCACTCCCTACACACACTACAACTCCTATCACTCCCTACACACCCCACAACCCCTATCACTCCCTACACACCCCACAACCCCTATAACTCCCTACACACACTTCAACCCCTATCACCCCCATACACATCCTACAACCCCTATCACTCTCTACACACACACCACAACCCCTATCACTCCCTACACACACTACAACCCCTATCACCCCATACACATCCTACAACCCCTATCACTCCCTACACACACCACAACCCCTATCACTCCTTACACACACTACAACCCCTATCACTCCCTACACACACTACAACCCCTATCACCCCATACACATCCTACAACCCCTATTACCCACTACAACCCCTATCACCCCATACACATCCTACAACCCCTATCACATCCTACAACCCCTATCAACCCTTGCCCCTCCTAAAAAGGTAATAAACTTACCTTTATTTCAGGGCCACACGGGTCCGCCAGAATTATGAGACACTGAACATCAGTGCTGCACATTGTCTATCACTGACCCAAGAAGCACCTCTAGTGGCCATCTGAGTGACTGCCACGAGAGGTGTCCCTATGCAGCAATGTAAACACTGCCCTTTTCTGAAAAGGCAGGGTTTACATTAAAATGCCTGTAAGGACTGACTATACATACCAGAACAACTCCATGAATCTGACGTTTTTCTGGTGACTCTAGTGTCCCTTTAAGGTGGCTCGTAACGTTTAGCACATGGTTAGTACTTTGGATGCCTGCATTGCTCATATAAACACATTGCCATGATTCACATACACACTTAAAGGACCACTATAGGCACCCAGACCACTTCAGCTCAATGAAGTGGTCTGGGTGCCAGGTCCATCTAGGGTTATCCCTACAGCCTCTAGTGGCTGTCTCATTGACAGCCGCTAGAGGCGATTCCACCCTTCTCACTGTGAAAATCACAGTGAGAAGACGCTGCCGTCCATAGGAAAGCATTGAGAAATGCTTTCCTATAGACTGAATGCGTGCGGCTCTTGCTGCGCATGCGCATTCAGCGCTGACGTCAGAAGAGGAGAGTTTAACCCCTTCCTCACCCTTCAGCCCAGTGAGAGTGCGACCCAGAGGTGCGGGGCACACAAAGACCCTATAGTGCCAGGAAAATGAGTTTGTTTTCCTGGCACTCTAGTGGTCCTATAAATACTACCCTATTTTAAAAAAAAAAAATTGTTATATTACTCTGAATCCACACATCGTGGCACTAGACACAAACATACATATATTCACTTAAACCAAGGCTCACAGTGAATATACACACAAAACATACATTCACTTTACATGTACATATATAACCAAATACACCGTACATACACCATCTTATATACCAGAATATTATTATTATTGCCTTTTTATAGCGGCAACAGATTCCGTAGCGCATATATATTGGTCTGCCGGGGGCCCAGGTCCTAATTTTGCCCGGGGGCCCAGGCCACTGTCAGTCCGTCCCTGCCTATTTGGAACAACTGAATGATATTTATTTTGTAAGTTATTTCTATATCTTTTAACACAGAGATTCACTTGCAATTTTTGCACATAACATACAACTCACTAAGTTTGTTTTCTATTTGTGCATTTATGTCACTTTTGCATGTGCCACTTTTGCACGTAGCACTTTGCTGCACTTATATTTTAAAGGTATAGCGCACCTTCTTATGTTTTTCTGTTTAATGAAGTGGTGTGTTTAGAGCGTAGGCACTATAGAGGTGCTGCTTTACCTTTTTTTCTTTGTAACTGTTCACATCTAAATACAACACTAGTTTTAATTATAGCGCCTTTTATTGCTTGTGTTTTTTTTTTATAAAGTATATATTACTGTCTATATCAATAATATTATCTCATTAACACAATCTAGCACATTTCACACTTGGTTTGCTGACTTGACTCTAAGTGACAGATTAAAGGGACATTCTCCTGCCAAAACACAACCCCCCCCCCCCAAAAAAAAAAAAAACTCACTAATTTAGTAGATTTACTTCCAAAGACAATTTGCATGCATATAATTTTGCTTTTTTTTTTTATTGGGGATATATCTAAAAAACGCTTGTAAAGCCTGCAGATCTCTTGTCTGCAGCCTGTGCAAGCCCTCCTTTTCTAACTCCGCCCAGACTTTCTGTGGCTGTCCAATCACAGACTACCCAATGCAGCTCAATGAGAAGTATTTGCAAGGCATGTGATCTGGGCAATTGCTGCCCCTAGAGTTTAGCTCCACTGAGCAAACCAAACCAGGAAGTAACAGGCATGAACTGTTGTCTGATTGAGAGTCAGGGGTTGTAACAAGGTAGATGATGTGACTGCCTCGTTACCTGTCATTAGCAAGTTGTTTTCTAAAAGTAAACATGAAGATATGAGCTTTGCTAAAGTTAAAATCATATATATTACCAAACACATTTGTCTTTCTTAATTGTCTGTAATTCTAATAATTGGGCCCGTATTTACATCATCTGAGCTGGATATGCATTAGGCTCGTTTCATCAACTGATTTATTTTTCTTTTTACTTTTAACGGCAAAAGAGTTCACATACCACACACTTTTGTTATTGGTATTGATCACCATAACACAGACAAAGTAGAAGGATCAATATATCGTTATAAAACGTGATGAGAAATAATTTAATTTTATGAGCGAGAAGTACTTAGCGAGCAGTGGAACTGTGCAATTTTTAAAGCATTTCTGTTAAAAGAATAAAGGATGTTCAATTAAATATGTAATCATTTGTAATAAAACTCCTGCATAAATATGACATTTATACATTCCCTTTCACACTGTGTGATAAAAGCAAGATTTCATATTTACTAATTTTATAAGTTAACTCTTTTCGCTGTACTCTACAAAAGATGTGTATCTTGGTGCTCAACTAATTAAAAATGTTTCAGATGCATTATTAAGCTGCACGATATTACACATTGTTGATTTAATTTTGTTTAAATAACATACACTTTAAAAACTCAAGTAGCGTGCTAGTTACTCAATCCGGTAAAATTAATCAGTCACCGGTTTGGATTGAATTAGGATTTTTCTGAATTTTGGGCAGTTCGCAGTTTGTCGGAAATTTCGGAACGCTACATGGACAAATCACGAAATACATGGACAATGTTTTTGTGAATTGGAGCTCTGTCTGCCTATGGCAGCCAAAAAAATTTAGTGATGGAAAAAAAGATGATGTTTAGGGGATAACCACTAGATGATGATTTTATTCACACCTCAAAATTGGCTTTTATATTATTATAATTATTCTTATTGCCATTTATGTAGCGTCAACATATTCTGCAGCACTTTACAGTGTTAAAAAGAGAAGAATTTTAAAATAAATGATGCAAACTATTACAAATTTTGACAGGAACAGTAGGTTGATGTAGACCCTGTTCAAACAAGTTTATAATCTAGAGAAGGTAGGGTATAAAAACACAATAGGAAGGGTAGAGTAGGGGTAGCAACCAGGTGACAGGGTAGAAAAGTAGCACAATTGGACTGTGAGAGTAAAGTTGACAATAAACCCACTAAGTTGAAAGAGTAATGACAGTTACTCTGGGAGTCAACAGACTATTCTGAAGAGGTGGTTTTTAGGACTTTTTAAAGGATTGGAGACTAGAGGGGAGTCTTAATACAAGTTGTTAAGAATGTAGCTGTCAAAGATAAGAAGAGTTAGCATGAGTTATAAAGAGGGAAGATAAGAAGCTCAGTTCTAGACAGATTGAGTTTTAGAAAGTGGGAGGACTACCCTTAATGAATATGTTTTCCAAAAGAGGAAGAATGAAGAGTAAACAGAAGGGGACCATGGACAGAGAAGAGGTGTAACCACAAAAGGGGACACTGAAATATTGTTGGGAGAGATAAGATGAGAACCATGAAAAAACAGTGTAACAAAGGTAAAAGGTGTAAAGAATTTGATGAAGGAGAGTGTAATCAACATTGTCAACAGAAGCAGAGAGGTCTAGAAGACTTAGTATGAAATAGTTACTTTAGTCAGAGCAGTCTTAGTAGAATGGAGAGAGGAAAGCCAGATTGATGACTGTCGAGGAGGGAATCAAAGTTGAGAAAACATGTCAGACAATTGCAGACAAGTCATTCCATAAGCTTTGAGGAGAAAGGGACCAAAAACATGGGACAGAAATTATATGGTGAAGATTTATAAAGTGATGGCTTTTTTAGGATGGGTATGACAGTAGCATGTTTAAAGGGAATAGGGACAATGCCAGAAGATAGATGGCAGATGAAGATATTGTCAGGATTACTAGTTGATCCAGCATGTAGAATCGTGACACACAGATGACTAATAGGTAACGTATTACCGGGCCTTAGAATGGCCGGACTTAATGTACCAAAGAGTAGTCACGATACTTGCCGTGGTCAGGGGATACAGAAAGAGACACAATGATAAGGGAAAGCCAGAAGTCAGGGATACCAGAATACAGGTATTGCAAATGGGGTATGTTCAGCCTTTTTTAGTAGCCACTTAGTCACAAACACCAGCCAAAGTTAGCGTTTTTTGCATTTTTAACACACAAACAAATATAAATGCTAACTTTGGCCAGTGTTTGTGACTAGGTGGCTACTAAAAATGACTGGACATACCCCATTTTGTTTTGTTTTAAATATTTTTATTGTTTTCACAATATAAATGCGGGTTTCAAGTATTATACGGTTGAAGCGGGTAGTCGCCTACGCAGAGGCGTGCATGTTAAGGTTTCAGTTAACATGGGGCAAGCATATTGCGGATTTGTCTGAATATCACGTAATCGCCTACGCAGAGGCGTATGAGTCATTGTAGGCAAGTATTCACAAATATTGAGTTTACATAAGCTTTGCGGAGTTGGACATCAAAAACAAGAACATGCTGTAATGAGCTAGTATAATAAAGGGAGCGCGTTACAAAACTATTGAACTATTAACTGTGTACACATTATAGGTACATGTATCAAACAGATTTGTGAAATAATAGAGCTAGAGATTGCCCACGCAGGGGTTTAAGCCTTGGTTGAGAACAGTATAAACATTCGGTTGCCTGCGTAGAGGTCCTTTTAACGTAACATTTTAATATACATTGTATTGAACATTACATTGCAAACGTGGTGTGTGTAGGGCGGGCCGGTGTCCGCATAACGGTCCGGTAAAATTCGCTTGAGCGGATTTGTCGGTTGTGGCCTGCGCAGAGACCTTTCAAATCCATTTTATAGTGTGCATCAGTTAGCATTATAGCATGTACAAACGTATATCTGTGGAGTGCTGGTGGGCCGTTAAAGTGTAAGCTGATATCTTAGGGCAGATCTATCCTGTATCGGCACTTAGAAGCAGAACTATTTATTGGTTACTGCATCAACTTTTGTTTTGCGTCTTAACCGTCATAGGAGTAGCCTATGTCAGGTATCCAGTTCGTGTCATACGGTCGTCGCGCGTTCCAGGTGTGTGTTGTGTATCAGCTCCTAAATAGGCTTTGCGTTAGGGTATACTTCCTGAGGAGAGGTATATCGGTTAAGTGTTGCTGGCAAGGGGCATAATGGTGTGTGGTCTGGTCTGTAGCGACCCTCAGGGTGTTTCCCTGTGTACGTCCGTACCTATAGTAGTGTCGGGTGCAGTCCCTCTGTATGTTGCGTGTGGGAACATATCTGTCGGGGTGAGTTAGCCCCCATTGTCGCCGTACTTCGTGGTATCCCTATGGTGGAGTACGTGTGTGTTTGATCATTTGTGTTGTATTCTCCGTTGCGTGTGCGTCTCATGTGTGGTGTACGTTGTATGGTTTTCATTCATTTCTGTGTCGGCTATGTCTCCCTGCTCTCTCTGGGTGGGATGTCTATCCTCATAGTTCTGTGTCGCGTATATCTGTTGTCTTATCCGCTATGGTCTAGTGCCGGAATATAGTGTTTCCTCTGTCGTGTGTGGCGTCGCCGATGCGGCCCCTGTTGGTGTCTGGTGATGTGGGTTGATCTGTTGGTGTAGTCTGAGCGTGTGTGGTTAGTGGTCTTTCGTGTCTGCGTGGATGTGTCTTGCTTGTCTGGTCGTGTGGTCTCCTGAGTGGTTTGTCTGGCACTTTTGGTGTCTTAAGCCCTTGTATTTTCCTTACCCCGTCGTGTCCCTTTTGTCGTGGTCGACTTGTGTCCTGTGTGTCCCAATGTTGGGCTTGGTGCGGCGGTGGACTAAGTATGTGGTCCTGTGTGGTGTGACATCTGTTTCCCACCTGCGTGGGGGTTATACGTCTAGTCAGCCCTATATGCAGATGTGGTCTGGCAAGATGTTCTGAGTGTGGTGTGAGGGCGTCGTCGTGACTGTGGGTGTCGTGGCTGCCTCGGTCTGCTGTGGCGAGGTGGCGCCTGTGCGTGGGGCTGGGTATGGCGTGTCTGGTGTTCCATGGCCCTCCCCCTGTCCCCCGCCCGGCCTGCTGCGTCGCGCCGTCGTCCGTCCGCCTCTTGTGTTTCTCCAGTTCTCTTCCTTCTGCCACCCGTTATGGTGTGGTTAAATGGCGTCTGAGGGAGTCTGACGTGGTTAGTCTTGTCCAATGGAACCAGCGTGTGGTGTGGCGGTCCCTGAGGTTCGGTGTTTCAGCTTTCATGTCCTCAAATGACCTTGTGGCCTCCACCTCCTCAATCCATCTCGATAGTGGGGGCGTGGTGGTCTGTTTCCAGAAGATGGGGATGGTCATCTTAGCGGCATTCAGGAGTCGGGGGATAATTGATCTCTTGTATGTGTGCGCTGCCATGGTGGTATGGTGCAGGAGGAAGGCAGCTGGGGACTGTGGCAGGAGTTCTTCCGTGACCTCGTGTATTATTGTCCGAATTCTTTCCCAGAACGGTCTGATACGGGTGCACGACCACCAGATGTGGATAAACGTACCTGCTTCTTCCCCGCATCGCCAGCATATGTCTTGGAGTTCTGGGTTCCTGGCGTGGAGTGCCGTCGGTGTCAGGTACCATCTGGTAAAGATCTTGTACGAGTTTTCCTGGCATCGTGCCGAGCTCGGCGTCTTCTGTATCAGGGTGATGCTCTTGTTCCAGTCCGCATCCGTCATAATTTCTTCGAGGTCCTCCTCCCATTTTCTGATGCATGGTGGTGCGAGCAAGTATCTGCTCGTGGTTAAGAAAGTGTAGATTTGTGAGATGGCTCGTGGTGGGTCCTTGTCCTGCGTGCAGAGAAGTTCAAATTGTGTTAAGTCTCTCAAAAGGGAGGGCTTTTGCGGAATGGATCTGGCATATTGAGCAATTTGCGTTTTCGCTAGGGCGTGGGCGAATGTGTGCGGCCTGTCCGGGTATAGTTCTCCCAGTGTCCGGATGCCGAATGGTCGGTGGAGAACATCCTTTATGCGCGGTATCGCGTTGTTTCCTACTGGGCCTGGTGCTGGGCCGTAGTCTCCGGCCGGGAAATCCGGGTTGCCTTTCAGGGGTAGGAGTGGGCCCGGGTCTGTTGTCAGATATTGTTTTGTGCCCTGCCCGTGCCATACTTGCATGGTTGCTGCCACGAATGGGTTGGTGATGTGTTTGTTCCTATATGCCGTCTTGGTGATCCATGGTAGGGTTCTGAGGTCACATCTGGTGATATCCGCTTCTAGTCGCGTCCACTGTTTGGTGCCGCTGGCCACCGACCAGCTGATGACCCTGGTGATGTGCGCCGCGTGGTAGTACTTTTCGAAGTCTGGGAGAGCCAGGCCCCCTTTAAGCTTGGGCAAGATCAGTTGGGTGTGTGCTATGCGTGGGGATTTACCCTTCCAGATAAAGGAGCGGATCTCCGTCTTGAGCGCAGAGAAAAACGTTTGTGGAACCTTGATCGGCACTGTTTGGAATATGAAGAGTAGTTTCGGTAGTAGCGTCATTTTCACCGCGTTCACTCTGCCCAGCCAGGATATGTAGTATGAACCCCATCTCTGCAGTTCCTCCGTCGCCTTTCTCAGTATCGGGAGATAATTATGGGTGTACAGATCCGTTGGGTTGGGTGTAAGCCATATCCCCAGGTATTTCATGCGTTGGTCACACCAGCGATATGAGTGTTGTCCCTGAATCATGCGCTTAAGCGTTTGGCTGGCGGTCAAATTTAATATCTCCGATTTCGTGTAATTGATTCTGAGGTTCGAGATGCTGCTATATAGGTCGAATTCTGCCTGTATTGCTCGTAGGGATAGTTCCGGGTCTGTGACCACGAATAGCATGTCATCCGCGTAGGCCAGAGTTTTGTGGTGTACGGTACCGACTGTCAGTCCCCGGATGTCTGCGTTGTGTCTAATCCTGCTTAGGAAGGGCTCCAGAGTCAGTGCAAAGAGTATGGGCGAGAGCGGGCAACCCTGCCTGGTTCCGTTGTGGATCTGAAACGGGTCCGTCAGTGCGCCATTGATTCGAATACGCGCCGTTGGGTCGGTGTATAGCGTCTGTACCCAGGTCATATAATTTGGCCCAATGCCGAGGAAGCGGAGTGTTTCAAACATCAGGTCCCAGTCCACCCTGTCGAACGCTTTCTCAGCGTCAGTGGACAGGAGTAGGGTTGGGGTCCTCTGCGTTTTCGCGTGCGCTATGAGGTTCAGGGCTCTGATGGTGTTGTCCCTCACCTCCCTGCCTGGTATGAAACCCGTTTGATCCGGGTGAATTACGGCTGGTAGTAGCGGTGCCAGGCGCATTGCCAGTATACTCGCCAGAAGTTTGAGGTCCGTATTCAGCACAGAAATCGGGCGGTAGCTCGGGCATAGTGTCCGGTCCTTGTCCTCCTTTGGGAGAAGGGTGATGTTCGCCGAGGTGAATTGGGTCGTTGGCGTGGCCCCAGCTTGGATCGAGTTCAGTGCTGCCAAGAGCTTTGGCGTTAGGTCTCCTGCAAAGGTTTTGTAATATTGGAGGGGTAGGCCGTCTGGTCCCGGTGCTCTGCCAGTTTTTGCTTTTTTTATGGCGTGCGCTAATTCCTCTTGGGTTATGGGGGTCTCCAGTGCTTCCTGGTCCACCTCATTTACTCCCGGTATATCCGCCGTGTCCAAGTATCTGCGGATGGCCTCTAGTTTCTGGGGCCTCGGTAGCTCCGGGGGGGTGGGGCGGAGACAGTATAAATCTTGATAGTACGCATGGAATGCAGCTGAAATCCGTTCCGGTAGGTGGTGGAGTTGTTGTTGTGCGTCTTTGATCTTCGGGATGTATAGGTGGTTCCTGCGTTGCTTCAGGAGGTTTGCTAACAGTCTCCCGCATTTGTCACCGTGTTCGTGTATCATATGTTTGTAGTGTTGGTATGAGCGTTGGGTTGCGCGGTTCAGGTGTGCGGTGAGTTGGTTTCGTTTGGATAACAGTTCCCCGTAGATTGTCGCGTCCAGGGTGCGTTTGTGTCTGGCCTCCAGTGTCCCGATTTCTGTGCTGAGTTCATGTATCGCCTGTATCGCCCTTTTCTTGCGTGTCGCACATATCCCGATGAGTCTGCCTCGAATGACTGTTTTGTGTGCTTCCCAACATGTCAGTGGGGTAACGTCATCGGTTTCGTTGTCTTCGAAGTACTCCTGGACGTGTTGTCGGATCTGGTCTACGATCGCGATGTCTGACAGTATTGATTCATTCAATCGCCACGACATTTGTCTGGGTTTGTGGAGTGGTGATTTTAGTTGTATGCGGATTGGACTGTGGTCCGACCAAGTCATCGGTAAGATTTCCGCGGTGTTGAGCAGGATTAGGTTGCGGTGAGGTACCAGGAAATAGTCCAGTCTTGTGTAGGTCGAGTGGGTTGTGGAGTAAAACGTATAGTTCCGGGCGGACGGGTGCAATGCTCGCCAGCAATCCGCCAGCTGGTGGTGATGTAGGAGGCGGAGTGTGTTGGCATGTCTGTTGTGTGGTATGTTTCCCTGCAAGGATGAGGAGTCTTGGTCTTGATGTAGTGCTAAGTTGAGATCCCCACCTATGATCAGGGTGCCTTCCGCGAATTTCATCAACGTATTCAATGTATTGCGTAGGAAGTGATATTGTTTCGTATTCGGGGCGTATACATTAGCGAACGTATACGTTTGGTCTAAAATTGTGCCTTTCGTGAAGATGTATCTACCCTGCGTGCATCTCACAGTGGTGTGTTCCTCGTATGGGATTCGTCGGGAGAAGAGGATGCAGACTCCCTGTGAGCGTCTGTTCGGGTTGTGGCTGAAATAACCTGTTGGGAAGTTGCGGTCTCTTAAGGCTGGTGCTCTTCCTTCTTGGAAGTGTGTTTCCTGGAGGAATGCTATCGATGCTCTGTAGTGTTTCAGGTCCCGTAGTAGTCTTGAGCGTTTCTCTCTGACATTCAGGCCGCGGACATTATAAGAGACTATGTATAGGTCCTCTTTGACGAAGCCGCCGGATCTCGGCGTCGGCATCATCCGGGCGGGATCTAGGGGGCAGGGTGGGTTGACCGTGTGCGTGTGTGTGCGTGTGTGTGTTACTCGGTGTCTTCGGTTGTGCGCCTGGGCTCGGGGTGTGGTTGTATAGGTATTTGCTGTCTAATGAGTCTCTAGTGCGTGTGTATAGGTTATTGGACAAGCGTCCCGGTTGTGCGGCTTCTAGGCCACACCCAGTGGTGTGTCTGTGCCGGTGTCGGGAGTGGTTCGTCCCCTGCGAAGTGGGGACTTCTATGTCCTATGCCTGTGGGGGAGTCGGGCTATACGTCTGAGTGGGTTCGGACCGCCACTCAGCGTCTGCCGGTTCCGTGTAGGCGTGAATGTGGTAACGTGTACGGTATGTGGTACGTAGTCACCTGTCTCCTTAGTGGCTGTGTGGTTGGTGCAGCCGTTCCGTCCTCTCTTTGGGGCGTATGTGGGTCAGTGTGCATGGATCATGCTAATTATAGCGTGTCATGATTCTTTGTCGGTCTAGTGCCATGGGCTGTGGTGGTGTCGCTAGGCTCCCGTGTCTAGTCTCGGGCGGGGCCTCTGCTCGTGAGTTCCTGGTATGGTGCATGTGGGAGGGTTGTGACTGCGTGGCCAGTGGGGCGGGGTGTATTCCCGTCAGCGTGATCCGCATGTAGCGTCGTGTAGGCGGGTTTTCAGGGTGATGTGCCTGTATTGTGTGGGCCAGTGTTGGCATCAGTCCTCTCGTCGGTCATGTGGGCATGGGGGGGGCGGATGTCCTGTGTGTCTAGGAGTGGGTCCCCGTGTGTCCTACTCTCCCGGTTTTGCAATATTGGTGCCCTCTCTATGTTACCGTGTCTCTGCCGCCATAGGGACGTCGACGCTGCTGGTCGCGGCAAGGGCCGTTATATGGTTAAGCGAGTGTGTCGTGTATTGCATCGTGTGGCCCAAGTAGCGGGTTGGGTCTCTCAGTCCCCCCGTGGTCTTGTCGCTGGTATGTCACCATGGGGGCTGCCCCCCGGGTCCCCTCCTTTTCCTGGTGCCTGTGGTGGTGCCCCACGTTGTCCGTTGTAGGTCTCGTCTCGTCTCCACCCGCTGTCCACTTCTACCCTTGCCCTTTTCGTCTGTCATCTAGTCGCCCGACCCCAGCCTTCCCCCCTCTTGTTTCATTTCCGCGTATCCTTTCCTCCCCCCTCCCTACCCCCCCCCCTCATTGCCTGACCCTCTCCCCCTCCCCCCATACCTCGCTCCCCCCTGCTTCCTCATTAGGAGATGCGAAGTAGTGATAGGGGGTGGGAGAGGGGTGCGAGCTTCAGAATACAGGTGGCAATCAGGGTGTACATATGATACAGCTTCCGGTCTTCTGCGGGGTACATTGCTTAGTAACATTAACATATTTAGTGTGGAGCCTACGACAGACCGGGGGCTGCTAAGGGTACAAGACAGTGTAGATGGTCCGAAGTATGGTGGGCAGTAGTGGTAGGCCTAGGAGTCTAAACATTGGCTCGAGAGTATAGGCTGGCTTGGTGTTGCCTGAGGGTCACGTGTTATCCCGCCGTCTCGGGTATAGGACAATGACCCTCAGGGCCCCATCTAATGGCATATCTTAGTGGGGCTGGGTAATTGAGCACCTGGCTCAGAACTGGGTGTGGTGGGAGCCTCTTTTTGCCCGTGGCTCAGACCTCTATTGGGTGACTGTCTGACCCCTGCCTCTGTCGGCATGCCCAGGTGTGTCTCTGCGTGTGGTTCCCTGTATGATTTCCCGTATCACCATTCCAGCAGTTCGCAGTTTCAGTGCGTCCGTCTGGCCTGAGCACTGCCGGTGTTGTCGCCGGGCCCCGTACCCCACCCCATATGTCCTGAGATAAACCCCCCCCCCAGATCTGCTAGTGCGGGGTGGCTTACCGCCTCGTGAGTCACTTGCGTGAGGTAGTCCCCATGTGGCTTGGTGTGATGCATTCCAGTGTCCCCGTGCCCCCTTCCCCCACCCAAACTTGCGCCCATATGGCTGGTGACTGTGCATGTGTCTCCCCATGTATTACTCACGGTTTACCAGTTCCTCTTTGCTGTCAGCTAGTGCTAGAGGTCCCGTCGCTCCAAGTGACACTCAGTGTTCCTGCTCGCGCCGCGCCGGGCCTGGGTTCCAGTCCCTGCGGTGTTGTTGCTGGGGCCTTTGGGGACCTTGGTCAGGTCTGCGTTGTAGTTGTGGTCCCTGCGGAGGCTGAAGAAAAGATCGTGCCAGCCAATTGGGCACCTGGAGCGGCGGGAGGCCCAGGGCGCGGAGGAAATTTGGGAGGTCTTCTGGTCTCCTCACCACTAGTTGGTCCGGGCCTTGCCTGGCTGAGATGGAGAATGGGTAGCCCCATCTGTATGGGATTCCAGCCTGTTGCAGGGCAGACGTTACTGGGCGTAGGGCTCTCCTGGCCTGTAGGGTGTACCGGGATAAATCTTGGTAAATTGATATGTTTTGGTTTTCAAAGCGGATGGTCCCCATGCGGCGGGCTGTGCGCAGTACGTCTTCCTTCAATTGGTAATTTTCCAGGCAGCATACTATGTCCCGGGGTTGTTCTTCCGGTGGTGGCATGGGCCGCAGTGCCCTGTGTGCCCTGACTATGCCCAGCCTGGGTAGTTGTTGGCCCCCCAGTACCTGGGTGAACAGTCTAGTCAGTACTTCTGGTATGCGTTCAGCCGGTCCCCCTTCTCTCATCCCCCGGATCCGCAGGTTCATCCTGCGGCCCCGGTTGTCCAGGTCATCAATCCACGTGGTGAGATTGGCAGTGTCTGCTTCTTGGTTGGCAACGGCAGAATTAGTCTGCTCCAGGTCCGTGCGGAGTGATCTGGACTCGGACTCAGCCACCGCCATGCGGGCTTCTACATGTGTCAGGTCGGCACGGAGCTGAGCAACCTCTTCCCTCACCACGCGGCCCAGGCGGTCGGAGAGGGCTTCAAAATCTGCTTTAGTGAGCAGGTTTGGGAGTATAGCCTTCCACTCACTCTCTTGTGGGGGCTGGGGTTCCGACTGGATTGACGGCACCGGTGACAGCCTGGCCGGCGTAGAGGGGAAGGAATCTAGGTCCTGGCTTGCGGCCTCCCCCTCCCGCTGCGGTGATCGGGTGCGACTTGCGGCCTGGAGGTAAGAGCGTATGGATTGCTCCCCCTCGCGTCCCGAGGGCCTCGGGGTGCCGTTGGGGTCTGTCTGCTTCTTTGTGCGACCCATTTCGATTGTGTGGACGGGCTGGGTGCGTGTGTGTATGCGGATTGAATGCGGGCGCCACGAGGAGCTCTTGTGTTAGGCGTCCATCTTCTTCGGCCGCCGGACACGCCCCGGACATACCCCATTTTGAATACCCTGGGTTGTCTACTTTAAAAAATATGTACATGTTTGTACATATTTCGGGGTTTGTGTTTCGGGGATTTATGACAGATAACGGTGTAACAATGTCACTATTGATACATTTAAAATATATATATATATTGAAACAGCAATTTCCTACTTGTATTTATAGGCCTATAACTTGCAAAAAAAAAGCAATAAAGCATGTAAACACTGGGTGTTTTTAAACTTGGGACAAAATTTTGAATCTATTTAGCAGTTTTTTTCATTAGCTTTTGTAGATAAGTAAAAGATTTTTCAAGTAAAAGTCCAAAAACATGTTTTTGTTTTTTTTTTCACCATATTTTATTATTTTTTTTAAATACAATATATGACATAATATAAATACTGGTATGTAAAGAAAGCCCTTCTTGTCGTGAAAAAAACAATATATAACTTGTATGGGAACCGTAAATGAGAGAGCGGAAAATTACAGCTAAACACAAACACCACAAAAGTGTTAAAACTGCTCTGGTCCTTAACGTACAAACATCGCAAAAACAGGCCGGTCCTTAAGGGGTTAATGGAGTCTCAAAGGTTTGCAAATGCAACGTCTCACAATACAAAAAATATATTCATTTTTTGTAATGAAAAAAAAAGGGGGACATTTAAAGAACCTTTAAGATACAATGAGAAAATAAAATGTAAAAAACAATATGCTTATAATAGAGTAGATAAGTTAAGACTAGTATAAAAATACAATTATGCTAGCCCATTACACGATAGCAATTGTAGATACAAAAAAAAAAAAAATAATATAAGGAAATAACCACTGCCCTACTTTTTGGTGAAATTAAAGCAATTTCTTTTTTTGTCACTTGTAATTTATAAATAACAACATGATACCTATTAGCATAATCAGATAATTTGGTTGGTTTTATCTAAGATTCATAACTGTAATATACTCACTACAGTTTGTGATTTTACAAGGTATATTCCTGTTTGCTGATTATTCTTTTTTTTTGCTAAGCTGTATTACAATCGGTTTCTTTGTTTAAACTCCATTTATATAAAACCAGTAAGGAGCTTATAGTTTACTGAAAAAAATGTCTTGTGTACCAGCTGCTGAATTTAGTGAAAACTCAACCACAAATTAGTTGCATCTTGTTCACTGTTCTATGGACCAAAAGGTTAGGAAAAAATAAGAGTTTAAATAGTTTACTAGTTTACTGTTAGAGAATGTAACATATTTTAATGTTTTGTTTTTTGTGTGGTGTGCATGTTTTTTTAATAGTTATTTGAAGAGGCTCTGTTACCAACAAAAAAAATACTTATCTTTTAACACCAGTCAATAGAACATGCAAGGAAGAATAACCAGTAAACTGGCATCAGGGTAATGGGCGCCCAAGATTCATTGATGCATGTTGGGAGCAAAGGTTAGCCCGTCAGAAGGACTACTGTAGTTCACTTTGCTGAGAAACGTAATGCTGGCCATGATAAAAATGTGTCAGAATACACAGTGCATCACAGTTGCTGCGTATGGGGCTGCATAGATCATGCATAACCCCTGTCCACCACAACAAGCTTCTTCAATGAGGAATTGAGCAGCTGGACCATGAAGCAATGGAAGAAGGTTGACTGGTCTGATTAATCAGGTTTTCTTTTAGATCAGGTGGATGGCCAAGTGCATCATTTACCTGGCAGCAGGATGCATTATGGGAAGATAGCGGGCTGGCAAAGGCAGTGTTATATTCTGGGCAATGTTTTGCTGGGAAACCTTGGGTCCCGTTCATTCATGTGGATGTTACTTTGACATGTGCCACATACCTTGAGATTGTTGCAGGACATATGCACCCGTTCAGGGCAATGGTGTTCCCTGATGGCAGTAGCCTATTTCAACATGATAATGCACCCTGCCACACTAGAAAAAATGTTCAGGATGCAGGTGCAGAAACATGACAAATTCAAAGCCTTGGCCTCTAAATGTCAATCTGATTGGGCATCTGTAAAATGTGCTGGAACAACAAATCCAATCCATGGAGGCCCCACCTCACAACTTGCAGGACTTAAAGGAACTGATAAAAAGGTATGGGCGCTAAATATCACAGGACATGTTCAGAGATCTTGTGGCGTCTCTGCCTTGATGCATCAGAGCTATTTTGGTAGAACGAGGGGGACCTATACAATATTAGGCAGGTGGTTTTAATGTTGCGGCTGATCATTATCAAAATTTTCAGCAGTTTTTAATGTTTTTCTTAAACTAGTTTTAGATCTACCATGTCTGAAACATATTATGAAATAATACATTTGAACATTTATTTGCCCAATTTCCTATTATGACAAGTGTATACTTTAAACATTAGGACCTCTCACAACGATGTGAAACGAAATCTTAAAAACATCTGCCTAAGGCAGATTCCACCCCTCCAAGTAGCTTAAATATAACATTAATTACAGTTATAATTATTATTATAACACTGTGTTTGCTGTGTGAGATCTATTATACATTTTTCTGGCATTTTTAGAATCTGCATTCCCAAACATCTCAGCACATTGAGATAGTTATAATTCCATTAGTATTGTCTTTGAACAGAGATCTCTGCATTAAATTGGCAAATGACTGTTACATATCTAGCATGAATTCGCATTGATCCATGACACCTGAGTTATAGTGCTGCTTTTAAAAACTATTTGGACATAAAGGGTTACATTTCAGGATTTTGTAATGTGCCATGTGTGGCACATTAAATAGGGTTGTTCACCTAAGTGAGAAATATCCAGGAATTAAGGTGAATTTCAAAGTAGATAAACCTTAAAAAAAACATCAAAGGCAGCTATGCTTTATTTTTGGCTATTTTGAATTCACTTTGTGTTCCTGAAAATTCTATCTTTAGTAAAAAAAAACAACATGTGAATGTGCATGAATCCATAAATCTCACATACTCCAGGAGGGAGGGGATGTTCCAGATTCATATATACTGAGTATCAACCATAAACGTTAAAAGACCTGATAAGCTTTTTTTTTCCTAAATATTACAATTTCAAAAATATATCAGAAATAAAAAATATATCAATATATACCAAAATATTAAAATATTTTCATAATAAATAATAATTTTATTAGAGGGACACTCCAGGCACCCAGACCACTTCTGCCCATTGGAGTGGTCTGGGTGCCAACTCAGCACCAATATGCAGAGATACACTAGACACATTAAACTTTGGAAGAGATATATCGATGACGTCCTGTTAATCTGGATTGATACCATTGATCTCTTCCACGAATTTGTGACGACTTTAAACATGAATGATATCAATTTGAAGTTGACAAGCGAAGTGGGAGGCAAAAGAATCAATTTCTTGGACATTACCATCACGTTGACAGAAGATGGGTACCTTAAATCAACACTATTTCGCAAATCAACAGCGACAAATAACCTACTCAATTGGGAGAGCTACCATCCTCCACCTCTTAAAAAAGGTATACCTCACCTCAAGCCTGTAGTACCCCGGGAGTGCAACACACACCAATCACTAGCCTGCCGAACTCTAACTAACCCCGGGCTTGTCCCCAAACACGATTAAAAATAAAAAGTGCTTGACAAACGCATTTCACTGTATATCCTGAAACTAACCTCAAAATGTTATGGGAACACTTGTTACCGCTAAATACTTGCAAACTAACGATCTCATGAAATGCTGAATGTAATTCCATGTACAACTGAGCACAGAAAAATAAAGAATTGAAAAAAAAAAGGCATACCTATAGGGCAATACCTACGCCTTCGACGTAATTGCTCTACTCTTGAGGACTTCAAATTGAAGGCCAAGACTCTCCGAAGTCAGTTCAAACAGAAAGGTTACCCAAATAGATGCATTAAGTATGTATACAAACGTGCACTACTTGCAGATCGAAACGATCTACTATCAGAGGACAGTAATCAAAAATCACCACAAGATGTGATCAGATGCATAGGGAATTATGATGCTGTCTGGAATCAAATTCTTAAGATCTGGGATAGATTTTGTCCTCTATTGCATCAGGATCCCCATATACATAAAGTGATCACTTCTCATGCATCAGTTACCACAAGAAGGGGACTTAGTCTTAAGGATATACTAGTCCCCAGTCACCTAAAGAATACTCCTCAGAATCCCACTTGGTTGAAGTCTCCAGTTGTAGGCACTTACCAGTGTGGTAGATGCAAGGCGTGTCACTTTATACGCCGTCCATCGAAAACCTTTCCAGATTCCTCTTATTCCCAGGAGTTTAATGTGAAAACCTTTTTAACTGCCAATCGAAAGGTCTAGTCTATTTACTTACCTGCTCTTGTAAAACACTTTATGTTGGTAAAACTTCTCGGATGTTCAAATTAAGAATAAGAGAACACGTGAATTCAGTGAACACCAGGAGACTGATTGAAACACCAGTCTCGAAACATCTTAAATTGCATCATAGCGGGTCCTCGGATGGGATCAGGTTTTGTGGCATAGAAAGAGTCACACTGGGACCAAGGGGTGGAGATCTTGACAAAAAACTCTTACAAAGAGAGAGTTTCTGGATCTATAAACTTAAGATGCTTTCACCCCTTGGTCTAAATGAGGGTTTCTCATATATGTCCTTTATCTCAGATTGAGACATTAATTTCATATACTGATTTATCTATTAATCCGTTGCTCTATCTGTAAATATGTAGATATGCCTGATACACACACAATTATGTTCATATAGCACCACTAGGTTTATTACTACTATTATGATGGTGGATTTTGGCTTATCTAGCCATTATTTATTATTATTTTTATTTTTATTATTTCTTTAAGTAATACTTTGATAGTATGTCTTGTACCTGGACTCTTCATAGCTGATTGTCCTTTGAATTGGTGAAGTCCGTTTTTCCCCTTTAGTAAGCATGCCCTTTACTTTAATATTCTAAATAGGGAAATACCATACAAAGGGAGATTTCATTATGTATGCATTCTACACCAATCTAGATAACACTGTTCATTATAACAGGGATATGTTTCTTACTCTCATTATATCCTCTAGGCCTGTGCCGTGCATAAAGTATAACCCCCTCTATTCACAGTACCCCTCTATTCACAATGTAAACGGGTTTACTATACCCCTCTACATAATACATTTTCAATCAATGGGGTTCTGCCCTTTCGTTTGGGCTGCTTTGCTGGCTGAGAGCTGTAGGGGTTACAATGCCTTAGACGGCAGCTGTCAGCCAGAGTTCAGTGGTTTTACAATCACAGCCGCACAGGGGCTGGTTACTCGCACACATCCTATTATTGGACGGTTTGCGATGTATCCACGTGGGTTACAACCAATCGCACAAGTCTCTATGGGAGTCAATTAGAGGCTCTGATTTGGCGATCACGTGATGTACCTATTTGGTATCGGCGTTCCACACTAATCGGATCTAATGATGCAGCACATAATCACCTGAAGGATTTTCCTTTCTACACCTCTGATTGGATACAGGTACATTCATGTTTTAGCGCCCACGATACTTAAGGGAGGCTAGGTACATTATTCTGTTAGTTCCTGACGAAGGTGCAATACCTAAGCACCGAAACGCGCGTCGGGCTTTTTTGTTTCTATTTCTTTGTTCTCACATGGGCACTTGACACTATGGGTGTGGAGCACTTTGAAGATGCTCTAATTTTATACTATTGATTTTCCCTTTCCTATACTATATCTGTCTAGTTAGTTTTACAGGGAGAGAGGCTTTATAAAGTTATTGTCACTTGCAACTGACCCCTTATCTTATTTATATTTCTCTCTCCCTGTTTAATATCTACTTCTCTACCTGTATTATTAGGACTCCTGGTGTATATATATATATATATATCTTACCCAGGATCTCTAGCCCCTATCTGGAGTCTCTATATTAGGACTCCATAGGGGGGTAGGTTTGGGACCTATGTACTTTTGCCTGGAGTTTTGGTAGATACTCTTAAGGTTCCAACCCTTAATCTAGTAGAGGGTTGTGTGGTTATAGGGACACTAGGGGGAAGGATACTTTGGATGTAGGCATTACTAATGAAACTTTTTTTTTTTTTACTATTTGCATCCTGGATCCCTCTAAGCTTATTTAGCAGTGTAGTTGTTCCCTATATCATTTATTGTGGTATAGAAGGGATTTGGTATTCTGTATATACTTTATTTCTTTTGATTTCTAGCCTTACCTTCTTTTGGGGTTATTGAGCCATCCACAATAGTTCTACATGTGGCTATATCTATATACAGGTGATGCACGGGGTCTCAGGTTCTGTTCTATATTGAGACCCCTTAGCATCTCTTTCTCTTGTTTGGGTGCCAACTCCCACTACCCTTAACCCTGCAACTGTAATTATTGCAGTTTTCATAAACTGCAATAATTACCTTGCAGGGTTAACTCCTCCTCTAGTGGCTGTCTAGAGGGCACTTCCGGGATTATAGCACAGATTTGTGCTATAGCGTTGCTGGACGTCCTCACGCTATGTGAGGACCTCCAGCGTCGCTAAAATCCCCATAGGAAAACATTGAAAGCATTTTCAATGCTTTCCTATGGGGAGTTCTAATGTGCGTGCGTAGCATTGCCGCGCATGCTCATTAGGTCTCCCCCGTCGGTGGGCACGATCAGTCTCCCCAACCGTCTGAGGTGGTGACGGGGAGGAGCGTGGGCGGACCAAGAAGGAGCGCCGAGGGACATCGTCGCTGCCTCTGGTAAGTTACTGAAGGGGTTTTCACCCCTTCAGCAACCGGGGATGGGAGGTGCCAGCATGATTCAAACACAGCCCTGGACAATAAGCATCTCCTCATAGAGATGAATTGAATCAATGGATCTCTATGAGGAAAGTTCAGTGTCTGCCTGCAGAGGGAGGAGACACTGAATGTTTGGATGCATTTTAGGCAGCCATGACCCAGGAAGGATCTATAACAGCCATCTGAGGAGTGGCCAGTGAAGTTATCACTAGACTGTAATGTAAACACTGCATTTTCTCTGAAAAGACAGTGTTTACAGCAAAAAGCCTGAAGGTAATGATTCTACTCACCAGAACAAATTCAATAAGCTGTGGTTGTTCTGGTGACTATAGTGTACCTTTAAGTATCTGAAGTGCCACATATATCTCTGAAGCATCCCGATATATACCAACAGGAGAGCTGTGTATTGTATTTTACTTGTTTTGCCATTACTCTTGACATTATAAGAAAGAAGATACAACTATGGTAAGTGCAGTTTTAATTTTTTTTTTGCAAATGCCATTCACTTGTGATCAGGTCAAAAATTAACAAGAATTTTTTCAGGGAACTCTGTTCCATGCATTCCTACACCATTTGTGCTCATAGAGTCGCTTAAAGTTTAGAGACATCTTATAATTCAATGTATTGAAAGATTAACTTTTAATGAATAAATGGTTGTAAAATAATGAAGGGTCTCCATTTAAATCCGTTTACAGTACATGTAAATACGTGTGGCCTTTATGTGAACTCGGAATTGTTAGATTCATAGACAAAGATATTATGTGTTCTGCTTATTGTAAGAATGGTTTCATATTTCAGAAAGTGCAGTACTAAATGCAACAAAAAAAAAGCTGTGCAATAAAGATAATAGGAATATCAATGCTGTAAATATGACTGAACTAACGGGTAATGATACATTTCAATATACTTATTAAATGTTAAAAAAAATAAGTTTAATTATTAAAACACGACAAGAATGGAGGATAGAAAAATTAAATTCTGTCTTTATGAAATAAAGATATACAGCAATCATTTTGAAGTGGAAGAGCATAGAACTGAAGACAACAAGGACTTTTTTATGGACCCCCATGAATCTTTGCAATTTAAAGGGACACCATAACTACATATGCTCATTGCATTGATTTGCAAAAAAAAAAACAATGCAACTCTAAGCCTGCCCTGTCCACCATGATGTCAGAGGAGAAAATGTACTTCCATCTCATCCTGTCCAAATATTTATGCACAGTTCTAATACAACAGCTGTATAATACATTAAAAAAATATTTATCGATCCCTGCCTGGTGTGTCCCTTTAAGTATTTCTAGATACCAGCCTTTCCGCTAGACACACTCTCCATAAATGATCTGGAGAAGAATTATCTGATCAGTTGGTTTCCTTCTTGTCGACTAGAACAGCTTTACTGAATCAAATGAAGGTTTACATAAACCTTACATAAAGTCAAACTCCATACGTATGAAGTTAAAAAATCCATAATGCAATATATCAATAGGCATCTAAAGTTCATCTGTAACACCATTTTTTTTATCTGTAACAATTTTTTTAAGTTATGGTAAAACATAACTTACATATTACAAATCTAAAAAAAGAAGTCTGTTATAAAAATATAAATTTCTTGGCAAAGTTTAATATAACAACAAACTAAGATGACACTTTCTATTCCCAGTGTTGCCATGTGCGGTAGCATGCTTTTGTAGTACTTCGGAGAGGAGATGGAGAGGCTGCCGGTGTGTATGCAAATAGGTTGTAATTACATGATAAAATATTCATCATAATTCTATTTATTGTTATAGACATTAAGACAGAAGCTACATTGGTGACTCTGCTACCAATAACAAATTACAGAAACAAAAAAGCACAATAGGTATTCTTATTGTCTATGGGATAGAATTCGAATGGAGACAGAATAGAAGAATTATTCTGTTTTTCATTGCCGCTACAAATACACTCCTATATCTTATTATTAAAAACAGAATCTCCAAACACCATAATGATAATCGATGCAATTCATTACAGCTGCATCGATATGCGAAAACATCTTCAGTTATAATCCTACCAACCAGTTTAGGATTGCACAGAGGACGCTATACGTCTCTCTGCTCATACGAGTGCTGAATGCTATGTTGTGCAAGGTTTATGATAACTTGCACTGAAAATCTATAGGTAAATGTAACTTGTGCCTTTTGTCCTCACCGAGATACTAATCCATTGTGTTACTACCTGGAGTATCTGGTCAGCTAATTTCCGTTCAGCTACCGTTAAATGTATTTGTGTTTGATTGTTTTGGAGCACAGGAATTCTTTAATGTAGGTCTTTTGCTTTTCGAAATTTGCATTTACACTTTATTTTGTTTCGTAGTCATCTCAATGCTGGTGGCACCAACATCTATCTTTCCCTAATCTTTTCCATTTCTCATTTATTGCTAGGTGCTGTGACATTACTCAAAAGCTCACGTCACTAGAAACAGGAATCACTTTCTTATCGTCCTTCAGCCATCAGAAAATTCAAATCCACTCAACAGTGTAACAGGACAGGATCCAATTCAGTACCTGGGATATGCTGAGAGTGTCAAAAGTACAGTTTCCGATTGTTTGTTGGTATCAAGTGCTCACGTTGCTATCAGTGACTGTGACAAAAAGTCTACCAAATGTGATGCAATAACAAAATGGCTACAATAACAACATGGCTACTTCCACTTTGATAAACAATAATATCTTGACGATTACCACTAAATTTAGTTTATTTTTAAAGAGATTAAAATATTCATCTGGGATAATGTTAATTTGGCCAAGTGACAAAGAATGAGGCCAAACCTTCTCAGTGCTCCAAGATATTGAACCTGAAAAGGAAAGATAATGACTACTTACCTTGTCAGATTTGTCAGATTTGTCCTATACAGGGTACATCAATTCTTGGCAGATAGAGGCAAAAAGAAGCAATGAACCAGGGAAAGCAGAGAGGACCAACAATGTCAGAGAACAAAGAAGACCAACTAAGTGATGCTATGGAACCCATGCTGACTTCAGGTCACCTAACACTTCTTCAGGTGAGGATGATGCTACTCCACAATGGCAGATATAATAGTAATTTTGCAGGACATTTGCAAAACAAAAATACCTTTAGTTCATAAAGCCTTACCTAGCTATGTTTACAATCCAGGAATGATTACCAGCTGATAGAGGAACAGGTTTTTTTTCTGGCTGAAATCCATTCCACCCATTTAATATCTGTAAATTAGCTGCAGTTGACATCCCCCTTTTTTCAAACATTAAAGGAAGTGACAAAGACCATACCATTCCATACCATACAGTCAGGGAGGTGGATGAGCAAAAAAGTTTCTCATATGCCTCTTAGCATTTCATAATTATAATGTTTATGTTTGTCTTAATATCAATCTATACACCATATTGCTATTTTATCATACATTTATGTATCCCAAGATTCAAAGAAATGTTATGCTAGTATTTATAAACAAATCATGGTAATTGCTGTGTTGAAATATTGGAATTCCCTAGTTATCACAATATGTGCATATGGTATATTAAAGAACTAGTGGCTCAGGAGCATTTATAATGTGATCTCTGAATGATTTGTTTCTTGCTTTTAAACTTCCCAATAAACAAACAAAAACAAAAAACAAAATTGTGGGTTTCTGACTATTACTGTTATTAAGTAAATAAGTAATAACAAAATTATGTATATTTCTGTCAGTCCGTCTATCTACTCAGTCTGTCCATCAATCAATCATCCAATGTACCACTGCTCTCAGAAATACATGAAGACAATAAACAACATCATAAAATATGTGTTAAACTGGATTCTCTAGAATAATGTTACCCCTTTAATAAACATTATGCAGGAATGGGTAAATAGAACCTCTAGTTCACATTCTGTTTGTCTTGATAAATGAGGTCCTCAGGTACAATAGGCTATTATAGCTGTATCCTTCCGATGCATTATGTTTTCTTAGTAAGTCCCTGTTTTGGTTGTGTGCTTCACATTTTTTAAACTGCAATTAACACCACTTAACAGCTATTAAAAAGAATAATTACCAGCTGTTACCAACATACTTTCCACTAAAATACTAACACTACCATTTTTAATAGCAATAAACCCTTGTCCCTTACCTCCAGGTGTGCCTTTTTTAATGATGACTTGCAATTTAAGGTGAGCAAAATAAAATGAACTCCAAAATTGCTGCAATACTCCTAAACAAAGATAAGGGGGTCTGTACAACTTGTGAATGCGGATGAATGTAGAAATGTTTTAAATCACAAGGGTAAATGTGTAAGAACAATCCTTTGCATGCAAATGTTTTAACTGATCTGTTGCTCTTTCTGCTATTTATTATTTAAGATTTTTCATTACTGTTTAATAATATTTCTCAACTTAACATTAACGGCCCGGAACAATATATACATAAACATTAAAGAAAATGCCTAATGGACAACTAAATGTAAAAGAACCTGTGATACCAAGAAGACAATTTTAAATTTCACTTAATGCAATAAATTGTTTGTCCTGCCACAAATGGCAACCTTGAGGGGTTTGTGAATTATTAAAATAATCCACAACCTCTTCTTGCATGACATTGTTTCATATATAGCAATGGAAGATGAGAAGATAGTGGTATCTTGAAGAGATTAGTGAAAGATGTTATCAGAACAGGTATCGGATGCTGACACAGCTTGGTATTTGATAGGATTTGTAGAAACAGTTTATTGACTAGATGCGGTCACCCAAGCTGAGAGACTCAGCTTGGGTGTACGGTAAACCATTTTCACTCCATCGGTAGAATACTTGTGTTCGCAATTCTATGCTGAACCACTAAGTTCTCAAATAATCAAGGACAGCCTTAAATGAAGATTCTGGGCACCAACTTAACTTAAAGGAACTCTATAGTGTTAGAAATACAAACATGCATTCCTAACAGCTATAGCACTGGACTACCGCTTTTGGTGTCTTTCTCCCCGTCCCCCACCTAGTGTCGAGAATAAAGGTATTTTACTTACCTTTACTCGATATTCATCCAAGGCAGGGATCATCAATCTTGTTTTTCTCAATCAATCCAATGCTTTCCCATAAAAAAAAAACATTGGAAGGCTATGGTGCATGTGGGTCAAAATACTAAGCTACGCCAATCAGCATCTCCTCATATAGATGCATTTAACAAGCATTGTTCAATGTTTCTTTGCAGAGCATGGAGACGCTGAACATAGGTCTTTCAAAGATTGCAATATCTAACACAGGAAGTCCATCCACTGGCTTACATTCCTAAGCCTGTTGTATCTGTTGTAGCAATAATTTTGCAAAATTACCTATCTATTTTCTGTGTTACTTTAATAAAGCATCTCGTGAAACAACAAATTAAATGTAACTATTATTTTCACTTCGCCTTTTTGCTAGTTTGTTTCCAGTTGATGCAGCAGTGGGATTTTTTATTTTGATCCTGGCACTATTAGCATAATGGAAATAAACACTGGAGCCTTAAAGGGACATTGTTCATCTCAATGAAATAACTTTAGCGTCCTTAGTCCCATGGCGTCAACTTTCTTTTCAGGGGTTTTAATGGTTTATTGCTAAATGAGAGTCCCAGTAGCCCATTACCCTTTGTGTTGTTTGGATTAATGGAGAAGCATTAGCCTGAGCAGCAATAGGTGGAGGTGATTGACTGAGAGTGTCAGCTGATATCCATTGCTGGTATGAAGTAGTATGGCTAAGAAATAGTGTAAACTCTGCAGCACTGACCCAGGAAGCACCTCCAGTAGCCATCTGAGTGACTGCCACTAGAGGTGCTACTAGCCAGCATTGTAAACACTGCATTTTCCCTAAAAAGGCAGTGTTTACGTTGAAAAGCCTGGAAGAACATGCTATAGACACCAGAACAACTACATTAAGCTGTAGTGGTTCTGGTGACTATAGTGTCCCTTTAGATGAATTAAGAAGGACAGATAGCAGTGACCTTTTTCATAATGCTACCATTTTCATCGATGTACATTAAACTTTGTAACACACTTGTATATAATACAAAACAATTCAAAGTCTATAATAATTACACAAGAAGGAAAAACCTCATGCAAGGCTTCAACCAAGAGGTTTATTCACTGAAGTAAGAATTTTAAGGGACATTAAAGTGAAAATAAAGTCCAAGGCCAAAATAGTTGTACTGGAGGTACAGCTTAATTAAAAAATGTTTCAAATTTGGTTATTTTTACCTTAAATTTATAATTCACTTTAAATTGAATTTTGGTTCTCACTATATCGAAATGCCCTGCTAGTTACCATTACATTTCAATATAAGAATTATTTTGCCAATTCTCATGGTCTCAAGTCCCTGTTACATCAGATAGAAATCGCTACATAACTTTCACAAAGAAAACTCGGCAAGGTCCTGCCACTCTGCGGTGCCACAAGGTTTTTTATTTTTGATACTCAAACAGAACAAACATATGAATTTGTTTTGAAAGACAACTGGAATTCCTTCTGACTCCTAAGTTGCCTTCTGATTCAATGTCAGATAAAACTTCAATAAAGTAATAACCTGCATTTTCTGAATATTCTGAGAACCAAGTTTAACCTACATTCTGGTCACTAATGTCCTTCTGATGCCCAGAAAAGTGAATTGGTAACAGCTGTTATAATTAAAATAAATGCTGGAATTAGAAAAAAATCTCATTAAAATAAATACAGTCTTTTACTGTAATAATCCACTTAGATGAGGGTATTGACTGACCATTAATGTCCTTGGCAAAGTTTTGGTCTATCCAGGTGGTGACTAACTATGCCAAGGTGTCACTATTTCTTAAACAAATAATACCACCGGAAAATAAAGGAAAAATAAAATAAAGCAAGCAAGTATTATCTAAGTCGATCCTTATGACCAACTGATGTTAATTTCCTGGGACTGCACGGTAGGGGATTGGAGTTAACTGTGACACGTATATATTGCACCCTTTAACAAGAGATAAATAGATTTGCTTTTTGTGATATAAACCCTGTTGAGTACAGGAAATAATAATTTTACCGATATCATTTTTTCGCTATAGTCAATCCTGTAAGAAGATATGCCAGGCGCACTCACTGTATGTGGTTTGCTTTAATAAATATGATAAACAAGATGAACAAATTGAGCAAGTATATTATATAATTGTGAATATTTATGGATGTTTAAGAGATTTCTGACTGTATTAAATAGGTCAGCGGCTCTGTTGTAAATACGAAGGAAAATTGTATAAATTGCTATTTGGTACACTATTATAACATCAATCTCTACAACTATCTGCCACTGAGGTTTTCATTTAAACCTCTTTCATTTCCATAATTTACAGTTTCATTTTCTCCACTTAAAATATATGCAGGGAGTGAAACACTAAGACAAATTATGCCATTTACCGTATTATCTTTTTTGAGAACGACAGCGGGGGAAAAAAAAAAAAATCAAATTTCGCTAAATGACAATCAAGGTAAAACCACATTTCATAAATAAGATCATCTACAGCTGAAATAAGACTTCTATCAAACACTGTGTGAGTTTGGTTTTATAATTAGTTACGCTTGAACAATTTTAATTGGTGTTAGCAAAAGTTTTCTACAATAAGTGACCAAGAAAATACATTTTTTTTAAATTGAATTTAGTATTCATGTGCTAAAATATGTACAATATTACTAAAATATTTTTTTATTTGAAATCTAAATGTCATGGAAGCCTCTGTTCTAAAGAATTGTCCCCCAGACAGTTTTACCTTGAATTATAATATTTTACTAAACCAGAGATGTGGTAGTCCCATCTGATTTGTTTCGTATCAGTTTTTGTTTTTAAATGAATTCACAAAACATACATAATCTATTCATTTTTCATTGCCATACATAACACATGCCTAAGTAAATTACAAACCACATGTAGATTGTGATCTGTTTTTGAAATACAGAAGCTCTTTGTAAAATTTCATCTATACATTGTGCTTTTTGTTCAAATATTTAAATGCATGTAACCAAATCCCAAACAATTTGTTAATTATTTCTCAAAACTCACTACGTGCAGCTGATTATTATCTGTTTCTATGTAACATGCTATCACAGAGACACTATCATACAAACATCAGCATCACTTAAAATTAGTTCTGTTCATTCTGAAATATATGTTTGTTTATTCACCAATGTAGCACACTATATTAAAACATTTAAGGCAAGACTTCTCGGATTGAAATTAGGTTTGTTGAAAAAAAAAAAGTTAAGAAACAGTTCACCTGATAAAAATTAAAACTGTTCACAGACATTCTGAGAGGCTGTGGTTCTTGGTCTACTTTTATATAAGTCTACTATTATTTAACAACCATTATAAATTGAGAACAGCACCCCGATTTTGGAATAGGGCAGATTTTATGAGAAGTTCCTGCACTTTTAAAAATCTTTAGTACATTTTTAAAATAGAATTGTAAAACAGAGTGGCCAAACATCAAAGGGGAGACATTTTGTGCTAGGAGAGAGAAGCTGGGACTCATTCCACCGAATGTAAAAACTCTTTCAATATTTGGGTTCCAACCAACTGCATAGGTACAGATAATGCGATATATTGATGGTGACAATGTAACCATTATGTTACCTAATCGACCCAATTTTTCAACTGAAATTCTCGTGACACTATTATGATTATTTGTAAAGCACCAAATATGTAGGAAAGACCTCAAACCAGATATTGTATCGCCATTAAGGTATTTATATAAATGATCAAACTGTGATTTCTAGAATTCCCTATTAACCAAAAGAGGCCTGGAAGAATATCTTGCTGTTGAGTCGATCCTGGGTGGGCGTACAGCGTCCAGGGTTCTGTAAATAGAGGCAGATCTGCGGGACGTGCAGTGCTTGGCTCCGCCCCCTCACACTAGGCCCAACCCCTTATTATGGTCGCCCCTTAGGGCGACAAGCTGGAAGGCAAACGTTACAAGTTGATGCCCAAGATCGGCTCTGTGCTGTTCCCACAACCTAATGCGTCTCCCGGCTGTGAAGATAGGGTTAATGAATAAGGTGTTTCCCAATTAACTAGAAAGTACAGTGAACGCGGATAAAATAAGGAACCAGGTGGGCTTGCTCATCTACTTCTTACCAATAAAGGGACACTCCACTGCCCAAATAAACCAAATATAAAAAAATCACTATTTAGTTGATATGCTCCCAATGAAACCCGCATGCATTTAATTATGCAATGGGGATGTATGCAAAAACAGATTGATCTCTTGTCTGCAGCCTTTGCAAACTCTTCCCTTCTAAACCTGCCCAGACTTTCTGTTGCTGTCCAATCACAGACTAAAATGTATCCAAACATTCAGTATCTCCTCCCTCTGCATGCAGACACTGAACTTTCCTCATAGAGATTCATTGATTCAATTCATCTCTATGAGGAGATGCTGATTGGCCAAGGCTGTGTTTGAATTGTGCTGGCTCTGCCCTTGATTTGCCTCCTTGACAGTATCAGCCAATCCTATGGGGAAGCATTGTGATTGGATCAGGCTACAAATTCTGCTGATGTCAGAAGGCAGTGGGCAGGTCTAAAGGAAACAGTGACAAAGCTAGCAACTTCAGGCTTGAATACAAGTAATATTTTACTATTTTTAGGGAGGCATGAGGGGCTCAGGGTGGCTAGATGGTGGTTTTAACCCTATAGGTTCAGTAATACATGTTTGTGTTCCTGACCCTATAGTGCTGCTTTAAGGTAACTGGCCCTGATTTAATCACCTTTTCTCCCACATCAGTCTTGCTCTGCCTCCATGGCTGAGATCATCAATCTTGATGATCTCAGCCAATTCAATGCACACCCATAAGAAAGCATTGCGAGGCTATTAGACATGCGTGGCAAAAAGCCGAATTAGCATCTCCTAATAGAGATGTATTAAATCAATGCATCTCTATGGGAAAGTTCAGCATCTCCATGCAGGGCATGGAGTCACAGATCGTAGGTACTACACACAATGTAGCAGTGAACTAGGAAGCACCTCTAGTGACCATCTGAGTGACTGTCACTAGAGGTGTAATTAGGCTGTAACATAAATACTGCCTTTCCTCTGAAAAGACAGTGTTTTACCGTATATACTCGAGTATAAGCCGAGTTTTTCAGCACATTTTTTGTGCTGAAAAACCCCAACTCGGCTTATACTCGAGTCAATTGTCTGTATTATGGCAATTTACATTGCCATAATACAGACTGGGGGCTGTGGGGGCTGCAGAGAGATGTTACTTACCTTTCCTGCAGCTCCTGTCAGCTCTCTCCTCCTCCGCCGGTCCGTTCAGCTCTTCTGTCAGCTCACAGTGTAAATCTCGCGAGAGCCGCGGCTCTCGCGAGATTTACACTGGGAGCTGACCGAGGTGCTGAACGGACCGGGGGAGGAGGAGAGAGCTGACAGGAGCTGCAGGAAAGGTAAGTAACATCTCTCTGCAGCCCCCACACCCCCCTCCTACACAGTGCCCATCCACTGGACCACCAGGGAAGGAGAGCCCCCCTCCCTGGCCAGCTAGCAAGCAGGGAGGGGGGACGGAAAAATGTATATATATTAATAATAATAAAAAAAATAAAAATAATAAAATAAAAATAATAATAAAATAAAAAATAATAATAAAATAAAAAATAATAATAATAAAAAATGTAATGAAACAAAAAAATATTAAAATAATAATTAAAAAATAAAAATGCCCACCCCCCCACCAAGGCTCTGCATCACACTCTGCATTACACACACACATACACACACTGCATTCATACACACACACTGCACTCATACACACACACACTGCATTCATGCACACACACTGCATTCATACACACACACTTCATTCATACACACACACAGCACTCTCATACACACAGCATTCATACACACACACAGCATTCATACACACACACTGCATTCATACACACACACACTGCATTCATACACACACACTGCACTCATACACACACACTGCACTCATACACACAGCATTCTCATACACACACACTGCACTCATACACACAGCATTCATACACACACACAGCATTCATACACACACACTGCATTCATACACACACACTGCACTCATACACACACTGCACTCATACACACACTGCACTCATACACACACACTGCATTCATATACACACACTGCATTCATATACACACTGCACTCATATACACACTGCACTCATACACACACTGCATTCTCATACACACACTGCATTCTCATACACACACACACTGCATTCTCATACACACACACTGCATTCATTATAAACACACACTGTAAATAAATATTCAATTAATATAATTTTTTAAGGATCTAATTTTATTTAGAAATTTACCAGCAGCTGCTGCATTTCCCACCCTAGTCTTATACTCGAGTCAATAAGTTTTCCCAGTTTTTTGGGGTAAAATTAGGGGCCTCGGCTTATATTCGGGTCGGCTTATACTTGAGTATATACGGTAATTGAAAAACTTTTAGGTACATGCTATAGACACCAGAAAGACTATATTGAGCTGTAGTTGTTCTGGTGACTATAGCGTCCCTTCACGTCTCATTAGTTCTGGTAACATTTGTTTTGACTCTGCATTTGAGGCTTTGTACTGAAGAAAGTAGGTACCGTTATTAGAGTAGGCCTTCTCCAAAGAATATTGAAACCACTGGTTCTCAACATTTTGTTTTTGACTTTTTTTATTATTTTGTTTAAATTTGGCTAATCCTTAACAGCTAGAACTAACAAAGCACACTAAGAGCTTAAAGGAACAATCCCACTTGACTTCCACCCTTTCAACTCAGTGAAGATGTTATGGGGGCTGTAGTCAATAGGCATAGTCTTAAGTTCAGGGGCAATGATTCCAAAGTTTTACCTCAGTTGGTTACCTAGGTGCCCATTCTCTCTACCTACCCTGTGCTTCTTCTAGGCCGCCAAAGCAAACTTTCTGGGAGAGTATGGTGG